>NC_045165.1:10392742-10410242 GCF_900700415.2 Clupea harengus
CACAAACGTGTAAAATATTATAAATGTTAAATGTAAATGTTACATTTAAATGTAAATGATAAATGATAAATGTAAATATAAATGTAAATGTTAAATGTTCATGTCTTGAAAACGGAATATTACAATACATACGGTAATTGGGCAACGGGCAATAGAATGTATTGTAATATTCAGTTTTCAAATATGCAGCATTTTACAAAGGCACCCCATATAAACAGTGTTTCAAAATATTATTGTGCACTTTACACATTTTGTTTCTCTATTTCAGCTCTTGTTTTTATGTTTATATTAGTGCTGTCAAACGATTAAAATATTTAATCGCGATTAATCGCATTTATGTCATAGTTAACTCAAAATTAATCGCGATTAATCGCAAATTTGTATCTATTCTAAATGTCCCTTCATTTATTTATTTTTTCCATCATTTTATTTGTATTGTAATGCCCTTATCAACATGGAAAAGTGAATTTGCTTGCTTTATGCAAATGTTTTATTTTATTGAAAACCAACATTGCCAAATAGGGCGGTACAAAATAAAATTTCAGGTAAACAAGGCCTATAGTGCAGTTAAACCATGGCTTAATATTGTATTTTTTTTTTTTCAAGTTTGCTGGGAACATAGCAGTCAGGCCTCTTATTTCAGAAACAATGAACCGTAACAGTTAGGTTACCAATAAAAGGTAAGCCTACTACTTCTTTGCTTTCAGCCAGCTGCCTGTTCAGCCAGCTGCCCATTTTCAGACAACAGTGAAGCTTGCTTCTTTTGCACAACACAACTTTTAAAAGTAAACTTTCCATTCAGAAGCTTTTTATCATCCATTTCGCCGTATGGCGCTCACCATTCACTCTCAAACCGTAACGTTAGCCTACTACACAGTTTGCGAGGCCAAAAAGAACGTTAATCTAAAAAAAAAAAAAAAAAAAAATTAAATCTCTCGCGTTAATCTCGCGATAAAATAATTAACGGCGTTAAAATGGGTTTGCGTTAACGCCGTTAATAACGCGTTAAACTGACAGCACTAGTTTATATGTATTCTTTGTTTATATGTATTATTTGTTTATATGTTCTTCCAAATCATAAACAAATGATATATATCCACCACAATGTACAACTTATTTCAAACATATAACCCACACCAAAACCTAACTGAGCCCATGCTGCTGTCATTAATGAGTCTGATGTAATTAAACACTTTCCAGTTTGGCCCATAGCTCAATTCAAACACTCCTTAGGTACTCCACAGGCAGTGATGTTAATACTTCAATTATACTCCCTTGTGAAACTACACAAAGATACACACATACACTGGAAGCATAAATGGTAGAAAGGTGTATTGGTAGAGCCTGACAGGTTCTTGGCTGGCTGGCTGAGAGATTCATTTATCTTGCTCACCTTGAGGAAGTATTTGAAAGCACCTCTGTACAGATATGCCCTCACGCTGTTTGGCTGTATCTTGATGGCTTCGTTGCAGTTCAGAATAGCTGTAGAATATCGGCTGTTGGTCCCATAGAAGGTTGCACGACTCAAATACACCTGTTTTTTAAAAGGGTCAGAGAGTTTGGAAAGGGTGAGAAGAGGGAAAAGAGCCAAGCTGATCAGAGATCAGAAAAAAAAAGATTCACAGGAACTCTCTATAATGTCAAAGAAACTACTTCTCCACTTCCGAATAATTCGCTGTAATGTGAGGTAAGTGCATGTGCAAGGCTGTGCTGAGGTTTCTGCTGAACAGATGCTGAGAGTGAGGAGGGACTGAGGAGATACTCAGCAGCACTTAAGGGATCTTTACAAAACACTCCACTTTTCTCCACTTGTAAAAACCTTCGTTTGTGAGTATTAACCTCCAAGAGGTACTTCACAGCTTGGGAAGAAAAGAAAATCCCAGCATTCACAACCAACAATTCTCGAAGGGCTCCGGAAATTGCCATTCATCAGAGGGTTCTAAAAAAATAGAAAAACCTTTGAAGACTTTTCAGTGGAGACACATCAAAGAACTCTGAAGGAGTGGAAAGCCTTCCTGCAATGCCAATGCAGGGTCATTTTTCTGTAGATGCTGGGAAAATCCATTGGAGTGTTGGAGTAGCTCTACTTCTATCTAGGATGTTTTCGTTACTAGGCTAGGCTAGGTATCTGCTTTTTTTTTTACTTAACGCCTTGTGCAAAAACAGGAACAAACTCACCTCCCTTCCAAAAATAAACCTCAAATAATCTTCTAACAGAGTGTAATGATGATTGTGTTTCTCATATTAGGAAACTGACAGGCATGGTTAAGTCATCTATTCCATCAATACACTAGTCGGAGTTGAAAACTTGCAAACTTCTAGGCTTAAGTGTAACACAAGTGTGTGTAGGGCAGATCCCACCTGGAAGAAGTAGGGGTTGAGGGACAGCGCGCGGTTGAAGTCCTGAACACTCCTGCTCTGGTTGAGCCGCATGCGGCACAGGCCACGTTGGTGGTAGGCGTCGGCGTAGTCCGGGTTGATCTTCAACGCATTAGTGAACGCATCACAAGCCTAAGAGGGAGATTCCCGTTCAGCCACAAAAACACAGCTTCCTCTGTAGCTATGTTAATATACAGTCACATTCATTTATAGTGATTCAATGTGACTCCTTGCATGGGCAAAGTTGTTTCTGAAGTTTCATTACTGATATCGGGATCCAGTGACGTATAAAGGCTACATATACTAAAATGTTACTGTTTACGATGTTTTTTGGGGGGTGATTTATGGCACACATGTAAATGAGCACTCAAATAATGATTTGTTCCTTGCAATGCTCCCCTATGCACTTATCACTTTAAGACACTTCTGCAATCAGCACCTGCTGCAGGAGGTCCTGGGACATGTAGCACATTCCCATCAGGTGGTAGATCTGAGCGGCCTCTGGTGCAGTCACTGGGTGACTCTCCACAGGGCACAGAACCGCCAGGGCCTTTTTAAAGCTCTCCACCGCCTCCTGCAAGCAGTAGATATAAAGCATGAGCGCAAACACAAAGGAGTAACAAGGACGAGGGCGAAGAGACAAAAGGCGAGTGTGTGCTGAGATCAAGGGAAAGTTAAAAAAAAACACCCTGCAGAGAAGAAGGTCCCACCATCTCCCTGCAATTGTTTCAGATCAGACGTTTCTATAACTGACAGATTACGATTATATTGACTAGTAAACAAAGCGCTGATTGCATCTCTGCAAGTGGCTAGCAGCACGTGCACATATTGTGCATTTAAAAATGGGAAGAGAACATCAGCAATAACCACCTATGGAGTTACGAAAGCCCATTAGCAAAGAGCACTGAACTAGGGACCCTAAAGAGCATAGTAATTACTGTCTGGAGAAAATAACCACTTTCATCTGTAGCGCATGTCTCTCAACCTCCACACTTCAGGGGCCTGTGGGTGTTAAAACGACTTCTATCACACCACAACACAAATTAATTGCTCACAGTATATGACCTACTTACTGAGAGACAGCATACCTGGTCTCAAAGACGACAACTGATTTCCGATGAAAACGTTGCCTTGAATTCCCACACAATAACTCTCTACTGCCTAAGACAGGGGTACTCAATAGGCGGACCGCGGTCCGGATCCGGACCCAGACACAATCAAATTTTGACCGAAGCCAAAATCAACATTCTAATTGAATCATGATCCAAGCGAGTTTTCATTGGTGCGTGATTTCGCGCTATATCGCTATATTTTTTCCTACTCAATGTGGTTTCTATCTTCCGTGTCCAATCCAGAGGTCCAATCAGGAGCTGTAATAACAACATCACTATGACAACTCACTCACTAAATGTTGGCCGCAAGCTCTTTGGGTCACGCAGGTTGTGTGTGTCAATGGCAACAACGCGGGCAGATAGATTTGTGAATGGTATCTTTTTCTCAGCAAACGAAAATCATGGCGGGCTTTAAACCCGACAAAAAACGAAAAGTTGATTCCAAAAATCGCGAATTTAAGACAGAGTGGACTGACAAGTATGCCTTGTGTCGCCTTTCACACAAATAAGGCCACATCACCTCTTGTGCATAGTTCGGACGTTTTTGTTGGAGTTTGGGGATTTTGACCGTCACTGTTCCGGACCCTGGACTGAATGGAAATTTGGCGAGTGGACCTTTTGGGTTTCTAATTGAGTACCCCTGGTCTAAGAGATGTCTGGTATGTGGAGTTATGGTCTGATATATGAAATCCACCTAAATCTAACAAGGGTAATGAGCTTTAGATCTGTACAGTAAGGCCTTGGAAAAGAAGGATGATCTGTGCAGTTATGGAGGTGAGGAGGCCAGGGACTCACCGGGAACAGGTTTGACTTCATCTGCGTCTTCCCCACGAGGATGAGGATGGGGAGACGGCTCTGGCCCACAGCGTGTGTCATGCAGGCGATGGCCCTGTCGTTGTTCCCCAGGAAAGACTGCACAGCAGCCTGCTGCAATGGGGACGAGCCCAGTGCTATGGGGGGGACAGAGGATGATGAGCCCAGTGCTATGGGGGGACAGAGGGTGATGATATACTGTACATATATCAGATTTAAATATACTATCTATTTTATATCCCTTTTAATGTTAGGAGGAAAAGTGATGTTTAAACGTGTACAGACTAAACTCAATGAAAAGGGAGATGAAAATATTAGGCATGACATTAGATTACTGACATTCTGAGTGTGTACTGTACAAGTAAAATTACAGAACAAAGAACATGGAAGCAGATTCAACATGACATGGGATCTGTCAGATGTTGGCCCCTAAGATTTAAAGCTAGGCAGCTCCCCAACACACACACACACACACACACACACACACACACACACAGCGTTACATAAGCAGCTGAGTGACGAATGCAGCGCACATCTAACCTTGGCTCATCTCAGCCGCATACTCGATGCAGCGGGTTGCCTGGGTGAACAATCCCATGTCGCATAAATACTGACCCCTGTGGAAAGAGACCGTCTTAAAGCTCACTATCACAACGTCTCATCATGTGGTGAAGACACATTTGCTGCTAGCAGACGGGGCGCTGCGTTACCTCAGGATGTAGAGCTGCTGAACGTCAGGCTTCATGTGTGAGGCACGGGTCAGATCCTTCAAAGCACTCTTCAAATCACCCGCCTGTTCATTAGGATACAGGATGGACTTCCAAGATTCAGCCACACACATGTACAGCACACTTTATTGTTTGGGGATCTGACCACAAACTCTAAATCAGTGATAATGGACACTGCTGCTGGGAGCAGATTATGTATTCAGCCACGATTTTATGAGTGCTTACAATATGGAAGGCCTTGGCACGGCAGATGTAAGCTCGAACGTAGGTGGGGTTTACTTTCAGGGCATTGGTAAACATCTGGATGGCCTCGTGTTGTTGGTTCATCTTCAGCATGTAAATAAGGCCCAGGTTCACATGGGCCACGGCTATAGTGCTGCCAGACGCCCCAAAAAAAGCACTATATCACACTGAGTGTTGAGTTAGCCTGTGACTAAGAAATGTGACAAACATGTGAAGAGCGGCACCATACAGAGCTTAGTTTTGAGTTTAGGTACAGAAAAACTATCTATAAACAAAATCACATATGAACAAAATCATAATGTAAACAAAATCACATTTAAACACAATCACATGTAAACACAATCACATCAAGTTTTATCCTGTACCCAGTTTAATTTAACACAAAATGTCTTCATTTATGAATATTATGTTTATTAATAATACATATATGTGCCTGTACTCCTGAAGTGTGCTCCATCCCTATCAAGTATATTATGTTGACATATAATTAACTTGCATTGGCAGGGAAGGTTATTATGTAACGATCAAATGCATTGAAAACAGGGTAGATGAAGTGCTCTTCCTTTCATTACATTGTTGGTCTTGTGTGGGACCCTTCAAGTAAAGTGTTATCCAAACATTTAGAGGAAATCAATTGGCAGGACAATTCCATTGTGTTTGCATGCTTGCTTCCTCACTGTGCTTCCTTTCTAACATTGGGCTGAGTGACGCACACAAGAAACCGAAGTGGTCTGAGGCAGAGGCACGCAAAAACTAAATGACTGTATCCAAGACTGCTTTATCTATCTATTTCTGTGTTGTTTGACACAGCACTGATGACATTTGAACCATTTCAAGAGTGCATCTTTGCATGCTACTTTTTTTGGTTGTTATTATGGAACATACTTCAAAAACACTTTGACTTTTCCCCCTTTTTCTTTGTCCAAAACAGAAGGCAGAGAGTCAACACACAGTACGGGGGAGAGGGGGTGTTGCGAGAGGGGGGTGCTGGGGGGGGGTCACCTGTCGACTTTGACGACGGTTTCAAAGTCAGCCAGGGCCTGTTTCCACAGCCTGAGGTCGGAGTAGATCAGGCCACGGTGCAGGAAGGCGCTGACGTTTGCCGGGCTGTCGTTGATCAGCACTGCAATACAAACACCACCGATCAGCATTCTGGTGTGTACACACTGGCAGAGCTGAGGTGAAATGGGGCACTGTAAATCATAATATCTTCAAGGAAGTGACATGTCTTTTGTCTGGATTTATGTCTTACACAAGCCCTTTGTTCACCTCACACATGGTCACTTGAAAGTCTTTCAACCTGCAACTTTCACTACCAGCAAACTGAAAGCAGCACTCCTGCCGTTGTCATTCAGGAGTTCCTGAAGAGCTTTATTTGGTGTGTTGTGACTGTGTTTCGATTTTCAGGAGGATTAATAGGTACTGTCAACCTACACGGAATGAAGGACCAGTCTTTACAGAATTGTACTCTTACAGCCTGTCTGGGGTTTGACTAATGCTATTAACTTGTCCAATTTTTCTTTAAGCCATCTTTCTGCATGCCAAAAACAACTTGAGGGGCTTTCAAAGATATGTCAATGTAAAGGACATGTTGAGTGACTCTCTGATGTGCCCCCTTTGATACACCCAGTTAGACAGATCAAAGAAAAGATGCTAGAACTATTATTCCAAACACCCTTCAAGCAATGATGACAAAAATCCTCTTTGATGAATGCCTATGTGCATTTAGCAGAAGCCGTATGGGATGCTTTGTGTGACGAGAGGGTGTTTCTGGGAAATTTTAAAATATACCATGTCTGAGCAGAGATGAATGAAAGAGGAGACTGAAGGTGAAGTGGAACTGGTGGCGATGCTGAGGGGACGTGTGGCTGGGCATACAAATTACCCTAATCTCAGCTAAAATTTTTTTGCTTAGAGGACACGGAGGACGTTAATGGGACTCACTCTCTCTCTATCTCTGTATGTGTGTGTGTGTGTGTGTGTGCATTATTCTTATGTAGTGCCTAAGCTGTGTGTAAATGTACTGTATGTATTTGTGTCTGTGTAGCTATTCCATATTCATGATTTTCTTCTGGCGTCTGTGGCAGTGTGGTTCTGCCTATATGCATATTGTAATGTAGAAGGAGGAGATACATTCGGGTGTGTGTGCATCCAAGTGTGTATGTGTGTGTGAATGCTACACCTGGACCCACACATCCGTGACCATATAAGCCATTTGTTTTTCTAACACAGATACAAAAATGGCAAGAAGCAAATCACTAGGGATTACAATTCAATTCAATTTTATTTATATAGTGGAAAGTTAAAACTCCCTTTTAACAGGAAGAAACCTTAAGCAGAACCCAGCTAATTAGGGGGGACCCATCTGCTTGGAATCGCCGAGGTAAGAAGATAGAAAAAGGGTGGGGGGCAGAGAAGAAGGGAGGAGAGGAGAGAATAAGAGCAAGCAGATACATTTTAGTTGTAATAAAGATTAGTTGTAGTTAGGAGGGAACAAGGTTGGTATGCGCACATAAGACCAATGGAGATACGTAGGTGTTAGAGGCTTTCAACCACAACACTTTGGTTGGATTTCGGTTTTTGAGGACGATCACTCGAGGGAACTTTTAAAAGGAATTGTCTGAGCCTGCTGAAAAAGCGACTTGGGGTCATGAATTAATCTGAATTTACATTGAGATATGCGAGATATGTGAAATGTTGTCGAGGTGTATCTTGAGGTGTATCTGTTGTTGTCTCTGGTAGTGACACGTGTACTAATCCATTATGAGTATATAGGGGTAAGCGGTCTGGGACGCAAGACACCACCGTTGAGCCTTCTGGAGGTATTGTGGGCCTAATTCAATGAAACGGTTTCAAGGCCGCAGTGAAATGCTCATGAAGACAGCTTTGTTGTTGTTGTTGTATTCTGCTGCTCAGGTTCTATGGTTAGGCAGTCATATTGTTGTGTTTAGTAGTTGTGGGCTACAGACAGCGCATGTTGTACTGTGAAGGAGGGCCTTTACAGATCCTGGGTACTGGGGGTACAGCCGGTTGTGTGTTGTTGTTGTTGTATCCTGCTGCACAGGATCTATGATTGGCCAGTTGCTATATTGGTTAGGTTGCTGGATATGAGTGCTTGCATTCGGCAGTAAGAGGACTGGTTAAAAAAGCAAAAGCAATGCAAACATATTGCATTCTGGAATGAAACTCCTCAATCTACCTCACATCTAAAAGAACATGATGGAAAGGTTGCTCTTCGTGTCATATAATTGACACAACCTCAATCCGTCATACAATCTTTTAGAGATAGAGGTCTCACCAAACACAACCATGCTGGTAAGGCAATCATGTCACATAAACAGATAAAAAAGGGGCAATTCTGTCAAAATAAAAAAATAAAAACAGCAACATATCTCATGCCAGAGGGAAACATTAAAATATGGATTCCTTTATTCACGCATTCTATTAAACCATCTCTTTTGCAGACCACACCACCTTGTTATTCATTACAAATTGGACTCTATCAAACATATAAACCCAATACACACTACATGAACATCTCACTATATATCCATAATCTACTGCACCTTGATAACAGCAACAGTAATCCCACATTGAATATGATTGCAGTGTCACCCATGAAGCCTCTATCACTTGATGGAACCGCATATTGATGTTTTCCTGGCCTGATTTGTTGTTGCATGGTGGTTCTTGTGTGAGCATATAAATGCTCATATAGGGGATTGATGGAACTGCAAAATAGCTATTCTACTGTTATTCTGTATCATTTGTATCTTTAACATATATTGATGTTTCCTGCTCTGATTGGCTGTTGCATGGTGGTTATTGTGTGAGCATATAAATGCTCATATAGGGGACTGATGGAACCAGAAATATTGATATTCTGTTGTTGTAAAAGACATGAACTTAGTGTAGCATTATTTTGTATCTGCAACTCATTTTGGATGTGTACTCTGGTAGAATCTGGTTCCATCACACTCTTGCTGAGAGATGGGGTTATGTTTATATATGTATGTGTTACTGTACCAGATGTGCTCAGGTCCCTGATACCACTCTCAGGCTGTCTCTTTCGCACCAGGCAGCCACGGTGGTAGAAGGCCAGCCAGTTGTTGGGGTTCAGGTGCAGGGCCAGGGACAAGTCGTCCGCAGCATTGTTAAACTGACCCAGCTTGACGTAGATCTGGCCCCGGTAGGTCCTGTGGTACAAAAGGACTGTGTGAGGCAGTGTGGTGGCCTTTCTATGGTTTCTAATGGTCAAACTCCAAGATCCAGTCAAGGCCGTGGGTCTGGTCAGCAGGTAGGGGATTACGCACTCTCGATACTCCAAACTTGAAAGGTTATAATCCATTTATTTGGCTCCAAAAAGGTGGACATAAACGAGTTGTAAATTCATACAAGAAAACGAATGCAGATATAGAAACAATATACAAATATAGAAACAATATAATCACATAACAGAACCAAAGTAACCCAGGGAAAATACAAACTTTATATGTCCAAAACAGATACAACAGGCAGTGACAAAAAGTGTCTGCTAGGACTAGGGCATGTATGTATGTGACAAGGTGGAAAAGGGGGGGGGGGGGGGGGGGGGGGGGGGGGGGGGGACCACGAGTGCTGTCAGCACCATGGGCTGCCGTCTGAGCCCCGGAAGCTTACCTGGCCTCGGCATGTCCCGGCTCCTGATGCAGCACTGAGGAGAAGTCTGCGAGCGCCACCAGCCAGTTTGAGTTCTGGAAGTAGTGCTGCCCGTGGATCATCAGGGCGTCCGTCCTTTTATGGTTTACGCTGTATGTCTGCAATTTAAAAAAGAAAAAGAAAAATGAGGTGAGGTGAGACATGAGGTAAGAAAAGATTATGCCTGACACAAATAGCAATGTCTTCACGAGCTCACAAAAAGCACTCTTCCATGGCATTCCAAAGTGCATCCACAGCAATCAATCAGAAGAGCGCAATTCAATTTAAATCTACATCAACAAAATAGTACTACAGAAAAGCACCTTTCACATGGGCTTAGTTAATAGATTAAGTTTGTATGGTCTTGTCTGCCATTTGTCTGTGTGTGTGTGTGTGTGTGTGAGTGTGTGTGTGTGTGTGCATGTGTTTGCGGTGTACTTTAGCGTAGTCCTCCATGGCCAGCAGTATCTCATTTGTCTGCATGTAAATCTGGGCCCTCCTGAAGTAGTTCTTATCATCCTCTGGCCTGCATCTGATGGCCTTGGTGAAGTTGATAATGGCCAGAGTGCTCTGTCCTCTGGCCCTGTAGATTTCAGCCCTGGAGTGGAACGCATCTGGAAAATTAAAAACACAAGTCCAAATGATTTTAGACTGAACCAATTTAATGGTTTTCCTTTTGCATATTGCCCGGGTCGTGTATAGTTGACACAGGACTATATTACACTTATCTCTCTGGTTGAATAAAGAATATATAAAAGACCAAAACACAAACTGAAGCAGTAAGGAGGAACAACAGCAGTGTGTCCCCACACATCAGTCTACAGTCCAAAGTCTCCCACTCAGTGAGCTACTGCTGGGTGTCTGCGGGAGCAGCCTTACTAATGCGCTCCAGCTGGACCGACACACAACATATCACAGCATGTGCAGGATCTCTGCCGCCTGCACATAAATACAAATACATTTCTGCTGTAAGGGAATACTTGATAATGACAAAAAGTACAACATGGCACAAAAAAATCTCAAACTGTTGGTATATGAAATCTGTAGTGGCAGGGAGTCACACACAGAGCTGTATGGTTTAATTAGCACAGCTGTAAAATGATTGGCTCACTGGACTCTGCAGATCCCCAAGCACACATTTAACCTCCAGTCACTGGCTCGTATTGCATTAAACAGTGCTGCAATTGTTGTAGAGTTTTATTAATTTAGATATTTAGTTATTTATATTAGGTCTTATTCCACTTATTGCAACTGCAAGTTATATTTCAATGAACTCTGTAATCGCATGGGTAGACATAGTATGTTGTTTGCACGTGATATGATTCAGTACTATTAATTACAATTGAAGGAATTTTAAAATGTAATAATTTAATTACACAATTAAACAATTCACAATCCAAGGCTTAGGCGCAGTGACTAAGTGTTTTTGCAGAGTGGCCAAAGACACATATGCAGAGCATTGGAGCTGAATAATCATAACAACTACGGCAAGAGTTGTGAGAGAATGTGGGAGCAGCACTACAATGGCAAGCCCTGTTAATATTTAGAAGTTCCACAGTATTTACGTTAAAGATATCTGCAGTGCATTTTTGACCAGTCAAAACGTTGATTCAAGATATCTTCAATATAATGTTGTCTAGTCAAAATTCCAATTAAAGATATCTGCAATTACATGTGTCAGAATTTTCCACTGAGTTGTATGGTGAAACTAATTGTATTTACAATTCAGTTTTGCCTATCTGAAATGTGAATTCCAGATATCTTTTATTATATTCTATTACTAGTCGAAACTAAAATTAAAGATATTGTATGGAAGTACAGTATATCCTGCCTGAGCACACGACAAAATAGGGAAAGCAGCCACTGTGACCCCCACCAAACATGTGGTCACCATTATCTTCCAAATTGTAATCTTATCATGGTAATAAAGGAACGGTCCACACCCCAGTATCACTCAGATACCTGGGGTTAGGAAGCAAACACAGGTGTGAGCGACTGCAACCACTTAAAGTATGGGAATGGGGGCAGGCCAGTGAGAACCATCTCAGCCAAAGGATCAGGGGAACTCCTTATCAGCGCTGATTGGGTTTTGGATACCCAAAATGATATCTAAGATATCTTCAAATTAAAAATATCTTTCATCGGAATTTTGACTGGTCATAATAAGATCTTTAACTTGAGTTGTGACTAGTCGTGATTTAAATGAAGATGTCTGAAATTGACATTTCAGGTAGGCATAATTGAATTGTAGGTATCTTTAATTACTTTCCTCATTAAAGTCAATGGGGAATTGTTAGTAGTCAGTAATGTAATTAGAGATGTGTTTTATTGTAATTTTGCCTAGACAAAATTAAATTCCAGATATCTTGAATTGACATTTTCACTAGTCATATATGCATTGTGGATATCTGTGATGTGAATCTTGTCAGTCCAATAAATGATAAAATAGTGCAGAAAAGTGTGTCGTCATTTAGGATATGCAAAAAGAAATCATGACTAGTCAAAATGTATTTGTAGATATACAGTAAAAATACCGCACAGACCACAAATCACAGCCGCCAGAATTACTTAAAAAAATTCCCATGGTAAGTTTAACTTTATTTCATGTAATACACAGTTACTTCTTACTAAAGCAGGAAAGTATAATGCTTGGTTACGTTAGGTAGGAAAGTAGCTTAACAGTCTCTTTCACAGTAGGTGAACGGGTTGAAATTGAGATGCGAGTTAGCTCAATGTAAACCTGAGATATAACATACCTCTTATTGCTGACGAGACATGAACTAGCTTGCATCACTTCTGTTTCTAGCATGCAAAACTGTCTGAAGGAATTGGTGAGTTAGCGAGCCATGCAGCTTAATGTGCAGTGCCTGTCTCAAGCAAGTTTATTACGGTTAGATAACAAATATGTCGACTAACTCATTTGAATTATCATGCCCCATGCTCAGTCCAGGTATTTTGACGCGTCAGATAATGATGTTATTGATTCTTGCAGTAATGCTTAATCATATGAAAACTAGTATGAAATAATAATAATAACAGTAATGAAGACACAGACAGTTTTTCGTTGCCCTTGTAGCCATTGTGCTTGCTCTAGGGAGGTTCAGGCCCTGGGCTCTGAAGAGCGCCTAGAGACAATTTTATTGTTTTGGCGCTATAAAAATAAAATTTAATTGATTTGAATTGTATTGAAATGTTGCCAAACACACACACCCCACCCCCACCGGAAACAACTGACCACCATACTCCATCAAAAAACAAACCACACATCTACGAGTTAAAGGCTTGTGTGTACTTTTCAAAATGTGGTCACATAAGGTCTTCGGTGCAAGCAGAAATGAGGGCTAGCAATATAGTTGAGGCTGAACTCATCTTGACCTACGTCAAGACTCAGAGAGACTGAGACATCTGAGAGGTCAGGGCAAAAACGTGTGGTCTGAAACCAGTCCTGTGCACACTGCAAATGGACTGAGGCACTCACCCTGCAGTTGATGCATGCACCCCGTTACTAACCCTCTCTCGGTTGGACCTAGACATTTTCAAGCTGGCCAGCGTTTGAAAGCTGGTGATTTTCTAACCCTCTACAGAAGCAGAACACTGCACAAATTGCAGGAATGCAATCATATGAGGAACCGAATAATAGGCCTGTGCAACATAGTGACGTGATTCTGTGCATTGGTTTTTCAAGACGCAGTACAAGACAGTCACAGTAATTGTGTATTGAGCATTTATTATCTGATACATTCTCATCGGCATACGTACATGTCTCTCCATTGACCTACCGGCATGCTTCTTTGTGTGCTTGATGATGAAGTTGAGGTCATTCAGGGCACTGCTGTCGTCCTTTCTGAGCAGATAAATGCTGTGTCTGTGCCAGTAGGCATCAAGTAAGCCCGGCTCCAGGGATATGGCCTTTTATAGAGACAAACAATGTCACGTCCAACCATGCACAGCCAAGTTGTTAACAAAAACAGACCTCTGCTATGCCTGTTTCTCAGCTGATAAGCTCCTCTAGCCTAAGCATCACAGTGGTATTCATAATGTTTCATTTGATTCTTTTTAGAAAAATTCTGCATATTCTGTAAAATTCTAAAAACACACATCCACTTTTTTGTAATGAACAAGTTTAACTACAATTCAGGAACAAATGATGACAAATGATGAGAGCAGCTGTGTTCACCTGGTTGAGGTCCTCCATGGCCTGGTTGAGGAGGCCGAGCTTCTTGTACAGTCCCCCGCGACGGCACAAGTCAAAGGCGCCGACTGTCTTCTGCTGGGCCATGGCCTGGCTCAGGGCCTCCACCTCCTCCTGCAGGTCGGCCACGGTGACCCCCTCGGGGAGCGCCTTGGACAGGTCCACGTTCTCTAGCTCCGGAGTCACCTCGCGGGTCTCCGTCCGCTCGCTGTCGACAACCAAGGCGTTCCTCCGGCTGTCCACGATAATGCGGCTGGCGCTCTCCTTCAGTGGGGGGAAGACCTCGTCAAACCAGGCATTCCAGATTTCCCGCACCCACTCACGCACCTCCACCTCCGGCGGTACGCCTCCACGCTCAGTGGCGAAACCCTGGAAGTCCAGCAGGAGTGGCTGGCTGGGCCAGCGCAGGAGGCTGCCACACAGTCCACTGGCAGAACCCGTCTGGGGCAACAGTCTCACAGATTCACTCCTGTTTAACACATATAAACATACAGACACACATTACATACATTACCTGTACATCCGCACAAGAGAAAAGTGTATTTGAGATCACTGATGCCGAATGCGCAAACATTTTCTACACTAGAATGCCCAAATAATTTTGACTAGCTGTATCATTTTCCTTTTTTCAATTTATAACATTTGGAAACACAAATAAACAGCATGTATGAGTAGCCTGACGATGTCATACTCATAATTCTAGTCAGAATATGAGTCTGATACCGCTCCATTGGGCTGTGATTATGGGGCGGGTTTCAACCAAACCAGGAGAAAAAATGCCTCTTCGTTCAATTGGTTACCTACAACCAATCAGAACAACGTAGTATGTGACCAGGGCCAGCTGATAAATTCAACTTTTACCGGATCCCGTAGGAAGGAAGGCAAAAACATCTTTTCGATTGACAAATGCCTTGATCGCGTTTCTCTGTTCCTCTTTCAAAATTAATGCACTGTCAATGTCTAAATGGACTCGAATCTATACATTTCAGCTCTCCAGCGGCAGCCATGTTTGTTGAAAACGAATTCAACCCGCGTGTTGGTGACGTAGTTAATTACGTTACTGTTGATCATCTGTCCATCATCGTATAAAGCCCGCCTTGACAATTTGATTGGTCCGACTATTTCTGATCGGAGATAGTTTCTCCCCAATGGAGCAACGCCAGACCGAACTTCCCAACTTCAAATGTTGTGGGCGGGGCTAAGTTCGGTCTGGTATCCAGGCTAATGTATGAGGTTAACGCAATAAAAATACTATCACAGATGAGGACATAGCAGGACAGCAACTTGGGTGGTTGGAAACAACACACAGATTGAGAGATGGAGACTAATGACAGTCATGATGTTTTTTTATAGAACAGACATTGTTGCAAAATGAGCCAAATGGTCACATTGACAAGAGAACAGATGCAGCCATCAGCCAGCAGTCTGCTTGCTTAAAGCGCTTGTGTCGGCAATGTAATGACTAATAAACACATCTGAGTTTCCCTGGAGAGTTGCAAACAACACGAGCAGAGGCGGTTTTGTTTTGCTAGAGAAGGAGGACTATCTTTACCTATCTCTAAGGCTGTTTTCGGAACATTAAATAGAATGTCTTCCTCTGTACTCTCAGTGGCCTAGTTTCACTCTGCATTTCGTTCCAAGGTGAGGTAGGCTGAGGATATGCTTGCCATTAGTGTGGGTATGAGAGAGCTGTTTACCAACGCCACAAAGCCATTTACTTTGGACAGGATTGCATTTTCAAGCCTGCCTTAAATACAGACCTTAATATTCTTCTCTGGCTGTATTTCTAATGTTTCTCATGTTCACCTTCCTCTTTTAATTAGAGTTACTTTTTGCTGTTCTTTACAGCAGTCAAACGCAAATTGCTGCTTTCAAGCTAGCTCAGGTATCAATGCTTGTTGCACACTGCGCCTGAGAAAAATGAACCAGATTGTATGGTTAATACAGACCCAATTCTCCATCAAAAGCTCTTGTGTGGAAAAAATCCACATCTTGCCATTTCAACCTTTTGCCCTTGGCCTTTTAACGCTATTGAGTAGAGATGGTACCGTCCAAAGCATGCAAACAATGCATTGTGAAAACACAGTATTTTCCCACTGACATTTAAGTCTGAGTCTTAGTCCTGTGCTTGTGCCCTGGTTAACATGCTCCATGTAACAGCAACTCCACTCTCACCTGAGCAGTGTGCAGGGCTTCTCCTTCAGCTGGCTCAGGATCTCCGCCAGCTTACCAGGCCTTAGCTTCCTCCCTGCCTTGGCCCCCCTGCGCCTGGCGGGGATGCTCCTCTGGGACAGGTCCTCCTGCACCGCCCGGACCCGGGAGCTCTGCTGGCGCTGCGGGCGGACGTGGGGCCGTGCCTGAAGCAGGTGGGGGTCCACCACTCTTTCCGCCTCCGTGTCTGAGCCCTGGGAGGCCTTGACCAGTGAAGCCTGGCTGGTGGGCTGGTGGGCCTGCTGCTGCTGCTGCTGCTGCTGCTGGACGTCTCTGGTGGTCAGAGACTGCCTGAGCTTCCCCACCACCTCCAGCTCGGAGATGATGGAGTTGAAGTCGGCCCTGATCCTGAGGTCGGCATCAGCACTGGCGTTCAGGAGCGGGGCGGAAGAGGGACGCTTCAACTGGCCACAGGGATCGCAAATAGAAAGGATCAAAGTTAAACATAATAACTTCATAGCTCATTTGTTTAATTGTTAAATAAAATATAAGCGCAATTTAAGTCAGAGGTTATTATTACATACAGCATATACATTATACACACACATGACATGTTATCTAATTTCAACATGCCAGTACAAAACTCAGCAGGCTCAAATGAACACAATAAGAATGGAGAGAGGGAAGGAACTCGCATCTAACGTTTCACCTCAAAGTGTGCCATTTCACATGACATGAGTGCTCAAAAAGGAATTTATTACAAAAAAAAGAAAAAAACAAACAAAATATAATTCAGATTTATTTCTTACAATCGTTTATATATATATTTCGTATCACAGGTAGCCTCTGAAGACATGGTTGTAATATAATAAATATTAGATTTAATATATATATATATACACATTTAATATGCACTTAGTATAGAATATTTTAAGTGCATCGAGAAAAAACACAACTTAAGTATATTTCTTTTTCACCTGGTTCAAATGAAAACAACATGTATGGATGTTAAATTAGCATCAAATTACTGCAGGATTGTTTAAGCTAATTTATTGCAATGAAATATTAGAACGCTGTTCGCTCTATACTGTAAACAATTGAGAGCAGCTTGCTATCTAACGTGAACTGTGCCTGCAGGTGGCTTATATTAGAACCATGTCTTCAGGTACGTATCTGTGATACGAATTGCTAAACTATTCCAGTAG
>NC_045165.1:10415242-10450242 GCF_900700415.2 Clupea harengus
AAGAAGACGACGACAACACCAGCAGGACACAAGCATCTAGTTTATGTTCTTTGTTTACCGTAGCGTGTGTTTCTGTGTTCATGCGAGATCATTCCCAAAACGAACATCACACAATTCATTTAAAAACTCTGTAAGATCTTACGTATGCGCCCATAAGCAAGGGGGGAAATCTGTATAAATTACGGAAAATCCATTAAAGTTGACGTGTATGGTGTCCGGGCCTGTTTCTTTGCAATGAATGTCTTGCATACTTATGCATACTTAAGCTCCTGAGGTATGAACTTACTCTGACATTGTAAATTACATTCAACCACCCCTTTTACTCGCAATGAAAATACATTGTGAAATGTTGACAAAGAAAAAGCACCTAAAAATGAGCAGTGCTGACACCCACAAATAAAGAGAAAAAGAACAGTCATATGTCATACAATTTATGCTTATTGTGACAACAATTACTCTACAGCACAATAGTTGGCAATTCACTTATGGAGACTCATACAACATTGTATAGACACAACATAAAGTAGTGAAGACACATGGAAAAGAACATTGCACAGAGTAGTACTGAAACATTCACGTGTCAAAACACACAGACTCATAATAGCAAAATGACATCTTTGTGTTTGGACCAGTAGCATGATTGAGGTCGGGGGTGTTTTTGTATCAGAGGAGAAAAGGTCCCTCCGAGGATTCGCAGAAGAGCCGCAGGTTTATTTACACAGGTCCGCTCTGCCATAACTTCTCACTGCTCTTTGAACTGGAGACAGAGCAAAAAAATAAAGAAAAGAAGATATACCAGGCAGAGAGAAGAGAGGTGGGCAAAAGAGAGAGAGAGAGGGGGGGGGGGGGAATGGGGGGGATGAGATGAATAAGAGAGAGAGAAGGGAGAGGGAGAGGGATAGGGAGGGGGAAAGACAGAGAATGACACAGACCTTGGCTCTGTGTGTGGCCCGTGTGCTAGGGCTCACAGCAGACAGCCGACTGGAAATGGAAAAGTCTCTCTCTTTCTGTCTCTGTCGCTCTCTCTCTCTCTCACTCACTCACTGACTCTCTTTCTTTCTTTCTCTCTCTCTCTGTCTGTCTCTCTCTCTCTCTCTCTCTCTCTCTCTCTCTGCCGCGCCTATGCTTCACGCTCCAGGTCTGACAGGGGCAATTTATGGCGGCTGCTCCGTTCATCATGGCCTGTCAGTCCTCAGATTTATCACCTCTTTCTCTGGCCACAGATAAACCCTGGCGACAGACCTGTAAGGTCACCCCAAAGTCATCTGCTCCGCCGCCTCTGAAAGGGGAACATTCCTCCGCAGCTGCCGAGCGCCAGAGTCCCACCCCGCTCCCTATCCATCTAGCCATAGGTTTATAAAACACCTCGACCGTGTCCTGTCGAAGTCTCTTAGTGACTCTGGCTGCTTTACAAAAGGTAGTAATTAAAAAGCACTTGTTTAGAGTGGAGGCAGAGTTACAGAGAGACAGAGAGAAAGACTGAGAGAGACAGAGATAGAGAGGGAGAAAGAAAAAACAATGGGAGCTGTGGCGCAAGCGGTACGATCCCAACCATACAGGTCCAAGTGTCCATTCCCGATCCCGATCCCACTCCCATCCCTCTATCCCACTCATCTCCTGTCATTCTCCACCATCCTTCCTGAAATAAAAGCCCCCTCAACACTGCAGACGTATGGGAAACAGGGGGAGAAGGAGTGGCGGTGTGGTAAGAGGTCTAGCGTCACAGGTGGTAATCTACCCTTTGACAGGTGAGCCGTGCTGGCTGAGAGCGTCAGAAGGAGGAAGAATGGGAGGAGCTGTATGGGCGTGCTGGCTCCAGACAGGGCAACTGCTGCCTACGCAGCGTGAGTGAGGGTAATTAAATGGAGGGTGGGGATGGAAGGCTAAGAGAAGGCTCACGGCCCACCTGAAAAACTCTGAATGCATCACTGAGCCTCAAGGCCACCTTAACGCCCCCATAACAAAGAGAGAGAGAGAGAGATAACAAGTTCAGAGGGTCACTGAAAGAAGTGAGGCGTTTAGGCCAGGTAAGATGAGACACTGAGGACTCTTAGCTTAAACAGCTAAAACAAACAACAACGTAAACAGCTCTGGGAGATCATGAGTCAGACTTTTCCTGCAAATTCAGTGGGCTATTGTGAAATAAGCATATTCCACAGAGCATGTGCTTAAAGCTGTGATGTGGTTTTGACTCTGATCACGTGTACCCAAATAATTCTGGGCAGTATCAGCATACAACACCAAAAATATATCTGTCTTATAAAGAAAGAAAGGGACGGTTTAAAAAAGAAAAATATGTGAAATTGTGACATTTTTAAATAACCTGGAGAATGGCAGGGGATATAAACTCAAGTTAACTTGAAAATACAAAATAATACTGTCCTGAGAAAGGATCACTATCACGTAGTATTCTCACTCACTCTGTTCTTGGAGTCCACGTTGCCAAATGAGCAAGGCCCTGAATGTTGCTGGGGAACAATGGAACCCTTGGTGGCCTCTCCTTCATGGGAAAAATCTCTCCTTTAGCTTCGAATCTGTCTGTGCCGGCATCCTTAAACAGCAACACAAACATGAACAATTTACAGACAATTTACAAAGGTCCGGCACTTCATTACTGATCACTGTGGCTGTTGACAATCGTTACATTTATGAAACCTGTCAAAGGTTTGAAGACACCTAGAGACCCCGTGTATCACACTCACTGAGTCACTGGATATGATACATTTGGTTAGTTAGGCTAGTCAGTACCAGCAGTGAAATCAGCTTTCTTTCAGTGTTAGGTCTGCAGGATGAGTACACCACACAACCATCAACAATCTTTGTGAGTAATCCATAAACAGCCAGTAAGGATCTTGAGGAAATGGAGAACTATGCAAAGACATCTGATCCTTTCCAAAGTGGCACTTCAGTCGTAAATCAGTCTAAAGCTTCCTTATTATACACATCTGCGAGCTTTTGATGGTTGATAGTCGAAATATTTATGAGGAGGAATATGTACCCCATATTGCTATGCTTCTGGCAACATCAAATTAAACAGTGGAGAGGTAAAAGCAGATATCCTTGCAAAGCATATATACAACAGTAGTTCATAGTGCTACAGCAGGTCAGTCTAAGCACTAAGCAAGAACATAGCTCTTTCTAATTTCCTATTTCTATTATCTAAATATGGATAATTCAAACAAAATAAAACTGCAACGTATCCATAAACGCAGTTGAGTTCTTAATGCAATGTGGCTTCTTTGTTCCATAAATAATCCATGCTTTTAATTTTCCTCTTAATCATGTCAGTTAATTCTATTCTACGTAAGAAAGGCAAGATATGTGTAGACATTTCCATAAATGTATGTGTTTTCCCACAACCAGTTAAAAAGATTAACATGGTCGATAACTTCTGAATTCGCTGATCACATCCCACAAACCATTGGCTTACTGTATTGGACACAAATTCCTGTCAACCCCAGCTCTGGATGCTGTAGCTTTGTCTTTATTGATAATCCACAGCAAATCCATCCAAGAGAAACTGTATGCACATATCATGTACTTTTTTTTTACATTGCCAGGATATTCAGTAAGACATACAAACATATTGTGCAGACAATAACAGGAATATGGTAGAATGATGGTGTGGCTTTCACATGTTTGAATGCACTGTATATTAAGGAAAGAATAACCTTCCAAAGAGCATTCCAACCCCATTTTGTGTTATGTTGCAGCCTTCTGCTAAAATTGTTTAAATTAACTTTTTCCCCTCATGAATCTACACTCGATCCCCCATGATGACAAAGCGAAAACCGGAATTTAGAATGATTTGCTAGCGTCTTAAAAAGGACAAACTTTTCACATTGACAAGTTTACAGACCCTTTGCTCTGATGCTTGAAATTTTGCGCAGGTGCCTCCCATTTCCTTGATCATCTTTGAGATGTTTCTGCACTTTGATTGGAGTCCACCTGTGGTGAAGTCAACTGATGTGACATGATTTGTAAAGGCACACGCCCATCTATCTAAGCTCTCACAGCTGACAATGCATATCAGAGCAAAAACCAAGCCGCGAGGTCAAAGTAACTAGCTTCATAACGATAACCGTACTGAGCAGGCCTTTACGGGGCCAGTGTGGTTAGTGCGTAATTTCCTGTTTTGTATCTCTGGAAGATCTGTGTCTCTTTACAAGTGTTTGTAACCGCCCCCCATTTTCTTTCTGTGCGGCGCATTGTGTTACCTCCTGGTATGTAGTGCGCCGTACAAATAAAGTTTGATTTGATTTGATTTGATTTAGCTCAGAGACAGGATTGTGCTGAGGCACAGATCTGGACACGGCCACAATAAAGTCCTGCTGCATTTAAGGTTCCCAAGAGCACAGTGGCCCCTATAATTATTATATGGAAGAAGTTTGGTGCAACCAGGACTCTTCATCGAACCCGCTACCCGGCCAAACGGAGAAATTGGGGGAGAAGGACCTTGGGTAAGAGAGGTGACCAAGAACCTGACTGTCACTTTGGCTGAGCTCTAGATATCCTATGTGGAGACAACCATATCTGAAACACCAATCTGTGCTTTATGGCAGAGTGGCCAGACGGAAGCCCCTCTTCAATGAAAGACACGGAAAAGCCTACTTGGTGTTTGCAAAAAAGCACCTAAAGGACTCTCAGACTGTGAGAAACAAGATGCTCTGGTCTGAGGAAACCAAGACTGAACTGTTTGGCCTCAATTTGAAGTGTCATATCTGGAGGAAACCAAGGCACTGCTCATCACCTGTCCAATACCATCACAGCGGTGATGCATGGTGGTGGTGGTGGCAGCATCATGCTGTGGGGGTGTTTTTCATCGGCAGGGACTGGGCGACTGCTCAGGGTTTAGGGAAAGCTGAACGGAGCCGAATTTAAGACAATTTGATGCAAAGACACAAAATGTGAAAGTGAAGGGGTGTGAATGCGTTCTGAATGCACTATGGCTTGCATGTTATCTGTGGAAGTGACGCCATTCTACAGATTCTGCTATTTCAGCAGTGTGATTAGAGTGTACATGTGCCTAAACATGTGCAGGTACTTATGCTGGAGAGAAAAGTGCTTTTGTGATATGTTGTCTATTGGGTGACTGTTTTTTCTGTTTCTGTATAACATTTTGTAGACAAATACATGGAAAGGGAGTGATCGCATACGCCACATTATGGGAAGAGTTTTTAGCTTTAAAAAAGAATGATTCTATGTGTATGGCTCCTGCTGATTCATTCTTTTCAAAAGTACTTTTGTGATCATACGATACATTAAAAAAAGAACACACTAAAACCCTTTTATAAGACGTCTAAAAAAACATCTTTTTGCTCACTGAAATACTGACACCTTGGAGTCAGTTGTAGGAGCAGACTGACAGACAAATGGAAAGACCGAGCGAGGATGTGGCGAAGCCAGCAGCCTCCCACGTCCAGCTGAGAAGATTGCCTCTATTTTAGCATCAATCCAGTGACCGCACCTAGTCTCTCCTTGTTAACTGTAATAGGACATAATATAGACCTGGCATTCAGTTAAATGGCTTGCATTACCTGTATAGCGATGGTACTTGTATAACTCCTAGGTAAGATTGACATGAACTGAGCTCAATGACAACAACAGTATCAGCATCTTGTTAGTTTTCCTTCATAAGACTATAGATGACATCCACACTTGCCTCTGTGCCATCCATCTTGTAGACTCCTTTGGGCACAAGGCAAGATGAGACTCTAGTTGGGAGCCTCTGGATTTTCTCATGCGCCACTGCTGGTGAATCAGGGCTATCATTCACACCATAACCCTATAACAGAATAAAAACAACATTAACATAACAGAAATAAAAATCACCTTCATTCACCTACCATCCCATTCAGCCAGATTAGATTTTCACCCTGCATTCATCTCATCAATCTACTCTATCCTATCACATAAGCAAGGAATTATGAGAAAATGCAGCAAAGAAATGATTTCTAGACCCCCCTATCACCGGCATCAGGTACTACAGCTATAAAGTAATTTGTCATTGTGGGAAGCCCTCCGTGGCGGCGACACATTCCAGACCCAGCTGGAGGCCCTTTGTCCCAGCTCCGCTAGAATGTTAACAAGGCCATGAGAATAGTCTTGCTCTCCAGTCGAGGTATTTATGACACTTGTAAGCCATCCCGGTTTGAACAGCTTAAGTGAGTATGATAAAGACCTGTGAAAAGGAACATCACTACACCCATTTTTGTACAGATATCTAAGCCCTCAGATACCATACGATAAGATCATACCGAAGGCTCCTCAAGAGATTCAGGTCCGCCACTCGTTCTCACTTCGCTAGCTTCTTCCTGCAAGTGCATTTCAACATTACCAAAAAGCTTATCAATACACTGTATGGTTAATTCTGCATGTATACACATTCATCTTGAAATTGCTCATCAATTACTGTTGTTAATGTTACACCACACCCCTATTGTCAATGTGATTCTCCAATGGCTCACATGTGTGTCTAACTCCAATCCTAAACCACAATCCTCTCCAGAAGTAGCTTCTGAATACATTTAGGGTAATCAGTAATGTTCACATGTGGAGCACAGTTATATTCATAGGGACAAAGAAAACGTGTCACTATTAAACGAATGCAGAACAAACTGTAGCATCACTACATCTCTACATTGCTTACCTCATTATCAGCAGAGTAGCCATCACCTAGAACCTGTTTCATCAGCTCCTTGATCATATGGTCAGAGGCAGAGACGTCAACGGTCTCATTCTGCAAGGAGGCAATGATTTCGTCCACAGTCCGGCGGCCCGTCCTCACCAAATGTTTGGCTGTGGCCATCGTATCCTCTACCTCGTCCTGGCTCTCAGACCCCATACCAGTGATGTTTCTGGCCTCCTCCAGAAGTTCGGTGGCAGATTTGACCTTGTGGGGAATGACAGGTAATTTGCCCTTCTGGCTGAGGGGTGTTTTGTTCTCAGAGGTCAACTTTGTTGGACGCACGGGTCGCACTATCCTTCTTATCCTTCTCCACCCTTTGCGCTGAGCCCTGGAAGACTGATCCGAGCCCGAATCGTCACTGCTGTTGCTCTCGCTGGAGTTGTCAGAGCTCAGCGTGGGGTTGCTGCACCAGAAAACGTTCCGTGGCACACGTGGCGCTGCCACTCTGGTCCCAGGGGTAGGCGCCTGTCCAGAACGGATGAATGTCTTTTGCACCTTGGGCCCTGATGAAGGCCTCGCTGATCGGGGTTTCAGGGGAGGTTGTGGCCTCTGAGACATGGACACGGCTTTGGTGGTGCCGATGAGCTGAGCTATGGCTGACTTGAAGACCACCGGTCTGTCAGGAGTGTTCACAGGTGGGTTTGCAGAAATCTGGTGCATACTCTCTTGACCCTGTGAGGCTGATGTATTTTTATCAGGGGAGTGGACAGAGGATGGGGGTGACAGCAGAAGATCCTGTCTGAACTCCATTAAACCAGGTGACATAGGAGACGCAGGCTCCTGTGGATTTGGTGGGGGGCGGTGAGCATCACCAGAGGGCGCGGGTACCTGGTCGGCTGACCCCTGCAGGTGACAGATGTCTGAAGGTAAGGTGATGCTGGTACTTTGTTTCTGCAACATGGTCTTCATTTGCTGGTATTCCATTTTGGACTTCATGAGAATTGCTTCTACTTCCCTCTTCATTCTCAGCTCCTCACAGGGCTTCAGTATTCCTTTCTTACTTGGCATATTTCCTTCTTTACCTATTCGCTAACATGATTAATTTGTGTGTGTGTGTTTGAGTGACAGTATGAAAGAAAGAAAGAAAGAAAGAAAGAAAGTGTATCATTACTGAGAAATTAATTACCAGCAGCGTTTTTCGAAAAGATGTGTTAATTTTTGTTATTAATTTCTCCTATATCAATCATGGAGAAAATAAGGTGTTCGTGACGTTACTCAGTTGCTTCATGAGCAACTGTGGCTGGTTGTATGTTGTGCGCTACAGTTTCTCAGCTGTTTCTCTTGTCAAATCAAGTAGACTAACACATTCAAAATATGTCACTGTAATTCAACTATAAACAGAATTCACAGCGAAACTGCATTTTAAAATTCTCGTTGGTAAAGTATTAGCCGTACAGCGACTCGCAGACCACTCCTTTCTGCAGGAGCTTGACAGTTAATAGTTCATATTTTGCACCACTGCAGCAGTGACGACTTCACACGTTTAGAAAAGACTGAACACGTCAAGTAGTTGACAACTTAAACAGCTCCCTTACCTGATAAGAAATGTTGGACGAGTCTCCACAAACTATAGGAAGCTGTTTTAATTTAGTAGGATAAATTGAATCCGAATTTAAGATGAACTAGCCGCTACAATTACTGCTAGTAAAGTATTGCGTAGGCTAACTTTGAGCGACACAGACTGCATCTCCTAGCAACCAAAGCACACAAGCGCGAGGCTGAGGAACTTTCAGCGAAATAGTGAAATCTAACCTTGCGCGTGAGAAGACGGTCGACTACACAGTAAGATATAGTGATACAATAGGCTTTGCGAGATAAAAGTATCCTACTTGTGTTAGAAATGTTTATCATGTTTCATTGTTAAAGGTTAGTGTGACCTATACTCCCTATATCAATAATGACCACCCAGCAGACATGCTATAGTAAAAGCATAGCCTAGACAAAACAAAAAAAGTATGCCTAGGCCCCAGAGTTAATCATAATCATAGATTAGGCTGTTCACAGGTGTCTGAGGTCTACACTAAACTACACCACCGACTACTGATATTATACAGCCTGATTTCAATTATACCTGGATATCATAGACCTACACGACCATTGCCTACGCATTAGATCTCATTTGGATACTATACATATAGGGGAAATATTCAATGTTCATCATGACGGTCTGGGTGGAACAAAAATAAATGTGAGGTTTGGTGTTTGTCAAAACACAGGCCAACGTTGTCAAACACTGGAAAATATTAAGAAATGTACTGAAATTATCTGAAATGTATAACTGAAATAAATCAGAATGAACAGAATTTACTTTAAATGAACAGCATATAAAAACCTTGTAGAACTCCATTTTATCGGCCTTTCACAATTTCGCAAAACCTGTGCCTCAATCATTCAGCCTATTGTGGCACTAGATAGAAGGCCCAATTTTCATAAAATGTGAATCGGAGTCATGGTTTGGAAGTGGTTCGTCAGGGTGCAAATTAATTGAGTCATTCATTGAATAGGCAGTTGAGGAGGATCGTGGGAGCCTTGTCTACGCACCCCCTCGTTTAAGTGAATAAGACCATGCTTAATTTCCTTTGCTTCACGGTTCGGGCAAATCGATGTGTCCTCTCTAATGGTGTTAGAGATCACTGGGAGATAATCCCGTGTAAGTGGATAATTATCGATGTCATTCGCTCATTAACGAGTTTACAGGTTGGGTAACTGTAAATCCATGTCAGCAACAGCACGCGACTAGGGAAAGGAGGCTTTCTGTGTGTATCCATGTGTGTTTGTGTGCGTCCGTGTGTGTGTGTGTGTGTGTGTGTATGTAGATGTGCGTGGTGGTTACAGTGAATCTGTGCAGATCTGTAAATGATTATGTCCAGTGGTCATATTTCGTCCAAGCAGAGCTGCCAATCTCCAATTTACCAGCACCATAAACGCAGGCCCATGCTGAAATTGCATAATAGCCTACAAACGAAAAATTATATTTTTTTCATTGTTATTTTATTTAGTTAAAGACTCACTCGAATGAAAAGTAGCCCACCCCCTTTAAAACTGCAACAAGTAGGCCTGGGTAGTCTCTGCGAATTGATAGCCTGTTATGATTATTCACGCGTAATTTACCTGCTTCCCTGACGTCATTGTGGCAAACATGTCCAACTATTCTGTAGATTGGCAACTGTAGTTGTGGATCGTAGTTTGTTGTCAGTATAACTATATGATTTAGGACTACTCTGAAGGGATGACAAGAGAGTTTATTCCTGTATGCACATGTTTCTGTTTCATGCGCTCTTATATATCTAGGTAGGCTATGTGTGTGTGAAGCAAAGAATAAGGATGCAGAATACACGGGAATATAGAGCTGGAAATATTAGCAGTATTCGTACAAAATGACACAGTGATTAGGGTATATCTCTGAAAGAGTTTTTATTTTTTGACAACCAAAACTGTAATGGGCAACTTCAAAACAGTCTGTCTTTTTTAATTAGCTTATAGGCCTATAAACCCTCAGTTGGTCGATTTCTCCCTGATGTTTTGGTCATGACCTAAGTTGATTTTTAACTGGCTATTACTTTTGATAGAGTTGTAACTGGCTGCCATGTTTCTTTCAAAGATTTAGATCAGTATATTATATGTGGAATTATGCATGGAATAATTCTCCACATATCGTATATTTTCTGTATATGTGTGCTCATCCATTGAAGTTGTTTTATCAGAAGAGACGCAGCAGTTGCAAAGCGCGTGTAGGTGTCACCACAGCGACCCAAACGAACTGGGAAAGTGGGATGTGCCGTTTTCGACGTAACAGCTAGGGGGATGATCTTCGAACACCGCTCTCAAGTCACAGTGCATTCAACATTTCCTCACTTTGACGAACCCCCTCAAGCCACATCCCGCTGGTGACAGCGCACCAATAAGCTGGGACATATAATTCTCTGAAAACTTGGGTCTGGGAACTGCATGTTGACCATCTGCGGATTGCCATCATAATGTTGGGCACTGTGAAGATGGAAGGTCACGAAACTCCCGACTGGAGCAGCTATTATAATGACGCGCAAGAGGTTTGTAATTACTTTTAACGTGTTTTTACTTTGATTGTTAGATAAACAGAATAGTCTACATTCAGTAAGCAGAAGGTTCATTCGTATAAAGATATTATTTTGAGTTTAATGTTGAATTTAGATATATTCTTTATCTTAGCCTAGTTGAGGGGGTCTATTTGAAAAAAAAAGAAGTATTATCTAAATACATCTAAGCGACCCGTTTAACAGCATGGGTCTGTTGAACTCGCTTGGGGGCAGCACTGATCTCGTCAGTTGGCCTACCACAAGCCGTTACTGTGCCAGTCCTGACAATGGGCACAGAGCACTTTCTTGCCGCCTTTCTAGTGCCAGAACAGACATTTTAAAACATTTATATATAATTATCAAGATGGTAACTTTATACCTGTTATCCCTCAATATAGAGTATTTGTGCATTTTATCATATAGTCATGCCTACTTTATCAACTATAATAAAGTAAAAACAAATGTTTTAATTTTGCTCCAAGATTGGATATCCTACACCAAAATATGCATTAATAAATTATACGCCCGTTATGATGCCGACTCTTTTTACGTATGTATAGGGCATGCACAGCTTACATACCTGCAATGGACCTTGCCTATAATTGTTTATTAAGTTATGATATGAAACGCATTCTTACTATCTACCAAGTTTTGACATCTTTTTACATTTTTGACTTAATGCTGTTTGGGATTGGAATTCCCAAGTGTGCTCGTTGAATAACATAAATATCTCATCTCACAATAAAATGTACACGTCGTTATCAGTAGAATATAGATGTGAATAGATGGGCAAGCCAACCAAATATTGGTTAGGGTCTGCATTCAAAGGATGTTAATATTATATATTCATAATATATTCATGAAGAGTTAAAACGTTGTTATTCCAGGTATATTCACCCATGACCAACACCAGCATGAACGCTGGACTGGGTTCCGTGAACAGCATGAACGGTTACATGAGCATGTCCACCAGTGGGAATATGACCTCCAGTTCTTTCAACATGTCTTATGCCAACCCCGGCTTGGGTGCAGGACTTAGCCCAGGGACCATGGCAGGGATGCCGTCTGCCGCCAGCGCGATGAATGGAATAAGCGGTGGAGTACCAACCATGGGTACCGCCTTGAGTCCCTCAAATATGAACGCCATGTCCGCTCAGCAAGCTTCCATGAGCGCATTGAATCCTTACTCTAGTATGAGCCCCACTATGAGTCCCATGACCTATGCCCAAACCAACCTGAACAGGGCAAGAGAGAACAAGACCTTCAGAAGAAGTTACCCACATGCCAAGCCCCCTTATTCGTACATTTCGCTTATAACTATGGCTATTCAGCAGTCACCGAGCAAAATGCTCACTCTCAGTGAAATATATCAATGGATAATGGATCTCTTCCCTTACTACCGCCAAAATCAACAAAGGTGGCAAAATTCCATCAGACACTCGCTGTCTTTTAATGACTGTTTCGTCAAAGTCTCCAGATCGCCGGATAAGCCAGGCAAAGG
This sequence comes from Clupea harengus, assembly GCF_900700415.2. Taxonomy (NCBI): domain Eukaryota; kingdom Metazoa; phylum Chordata; class Actinopteri; order Clupeiformes; family Clupeidae; genus Clupea; species Clupea harengus. The sequence continues at coordinate 10,427,487 of NC_045165.1, forward strand.
TTCATATTGGGCTTTGCACCCGGATTCTGGAAATATGTTTGAAAATGGCTGTTACCTCCGTAGACAGAAGCGCTTTAAGTGTGATGCCAAAAAGTTGCCTGTAACTAAGGGAGGTGAGGGAAGGAAAGACCAGACGGCCGGTTCTGGCTCCCCCTCGAACGACAGTGGCAACTCCAAACCAGGGCACATGGACCCAAGCTCGATTTCCAGCTCCAATCAGTCGTCCAGTCCTCACAGCTTGGACAGAAGCGGTAACCCCACTTCTGATCTAAAGAGCAGCGGGCCACCGCTGCATCCCGCAGCCGGCTCGGCCACGTCTCTGTCTTCAATCCCGTTGGTCCAGCATTCTATGGGCCATGAGACCCAGCTGCACCTTAAAGGAGACCCCCATTACTCATTCAACCACCCGTTTTCCATTAATAATTTAATGTCCACATCGGAGCAACAGCACAAACTGGACATGAAAGCCTACGAACAAGCACTGCAATATTCATCCTATGGCTCAGGGATGTCTTCCAGCTTGCCCCTTGGCAGCGCATCTATGGCCGGGAGAACGACTATGGACCCTTCGGCAATAGAGGCGTCTTACTACCAAGGTGTGTATTCCAGACCGGTCCTAAACACATCTTAGTATCCTCTCATTTTTACTGAGCTGAGGACCGACAGAATCTTTTTATTTTATCTTATATTTTATTATTATTTTTTTGCATGCACCTAGTGCATAAAGGACTGTTACTTTCAAATGTAAGAATGTGTACGTGTATTATAAACTATTATACTGTAATGTGTTCCCATGAAAGATTGTATACCCCAGATGTAAATCATCGCAAGTGTATTTAAACCAACAGTTTTGAACTTGTAAAATAATGTTGTATTCCCCAAACTTGTAGTCTCTAACGACGAATGTGTCCATGTGTTACAATGTGCATGAATGAAGGTCAATGTGGTGTTGTGGAACGCGTGCTGCAGGTTAAAAAATACAAAAACAACATGAAATCAAAACAAAAAACAAAGCACCTGTTTCAAGTAATTTTATGTTGTTGGCATATTTTACATTTTCGTTTTATTTACTATTTTGACAAAAGCGTTTCAATCCCAATCTTGTATCAAAATAACTTTATTCCAACTTGGAACTGCATTAGAAGTAATAAAAATATGTATTTCTTTATGAAGCAAATACTTTCAGTGGTTGGTGACATCTTCACACAGGCACTTTGAATCTTCATTGAAGAACCAGGGAGGCCACGTTCACGTTTCTGCTTCTTCCTTTTCTCTTTGCATGTGATTAATTTATTTCGTTCAAATAAAATCTGATCACGGTATTCTCAGTGTTGTAATTTTTCTAATTACACTATCGACATCATGAGTCTATGCAATGGGCTTATCGCCATGTTTAGAGTATTATAGTGTAGCTTTTAGAAGTCTAATTATTTTAAATACAACATTGCCTCAATGGACATTCAAAAGACGCCACATTTATTTTAAGCTAAATTATATTTTATTGTCATATCTGTTATTTTTCTCTTCTCCAGTGTTTATATCGAAATATTACTGTCTTTATTTCATAAAAAATGTGTTACACATTTTATTGGTAGGTGACCAAGAGAAAATCCAAACCTAACTAACGCAGAGCCTCAAAGACCTGCATGATAAAAGATCGGATCGCGTTTTAAATGGGATTTTTAACAATATCATTGGGAGGCCAAATCATCTTTTTGTGAACCGTAACCTACACGAGGGGCTCCTGAACCTGAACAGATTTGACTTTGATCATGGTATTTTGTAGACACACATTTTGGCTGAGTAACCGTGAAATTCGTTTAATTATCATGTAATTGCCCCCCGACGCGTAAATAATATGGAGACATGAACCGAGCATCATGAAATCACATGGAAAGCCAGGTTGTCCGGCATTTCCTCCGACTCGGACATTAACCACCTTGTAAATAATTTTAATCAATCTTTATATTTAATTAAGACTTTAATTAGGCAACGGTTTATTTTAAGAACTGATATGGGAAATGTTAAAATTATATAGGTCTATGATGGATAGCCTAATTATAGGTTTATTCATTTACTTTTAAATTCGGGCAAGCAAAATATAGGTGGAAATGTTTTCGATAATTGAAATTAAATTTGAATAATATTTTTTATTTGAGTTGTTCAGGTACACTTATAGTCGACAATACCATATTAGCGAGACTATAGGCTACTTCATATGATAACGTATATTTTAGGAAAGTTTAGAAGTTTCCAAAATGTTTCCAAAATCTCTGGCTAATTTTATATATTAATGGTATTAAATCTGTATTTTTTTTTATCGATAGTTATTCTGCAACTAAGCGAATCAATGTCGATGACACCTTAACTGGAAAAGAATGAGGCCCAATCAAGTTTATTATTGTTACAACAGTTTAAACACCTGGCGACGTTTTCTAATCACAGCAGAACTTGTAAATGATTGCCTTCACATCATATTTAGGCCTGAACACTTCGACTGTGTTAAAGGCCTGAAGATACGGCAAATCTCTGCATATATAAATAATAACGGGTTCTTATGTCACCAGCATGGAAAAACAGATGGTTTTAGGACCAAACACAAACATCTAATTTATCTATTACAAAAGAAATATAGTTCAGATATGCGACCGAGCAGTATTATCCATCTTTTGAGAATACTTGCAGAGGCGTAATTGCAATGGGTTAATTGACAAGAGAAACACAAGTAGGTGCTGAAAAAAGTCTTAATGTTAGAAAGAAGTTGTTTGCATGAGAAATCTTTGAACTTTGCACGGATCATGTCCATTAGTTTGCCCAGCTGTTGAAAAAGGCTTGCCTTTGCGATGTGGAAGCTGCCGCTACAAATGTCGAAAGTGAAACGGCAAGGGGCAGAGCGCAAGAAACGAACAGTGCTAACTTCACAAGATTTCACAATTTTCTTTTTGTCATGTAAGACTCTTTCGGCCGACTCCTTTCAGCCGTACACAAAATGTTGACCATTTTTTGCTTCCCTGGATGTCATAAAAAATGTTAATGGGATAATTTCGTTTAGTTGGCCTACAGAACGATCAAAGGGAGTGCAGCGCCTAATTTCTCAATTTATTTTGCATGTTAACTTAACCCGTCTATTTAAGAGGCTATTTTCAGTTGGAACAAAAACACATTATTGTTATTATTGTTGTTATTATTATTATTATTATATGCATTTTACGTGTATGCCATCAGTTCCCATCATCGAATGCGCTCTCTGAAGTCCACCAGCCCTCATTAATTCGTAACATATGTTATCAGCGGGCAATGTCCAGCGTCGAGATTTCATCAGCGCCTTGTCTTCCAACTTATTTGGCATTTCTTGTAAGGCCATCAAAAGAGCTGGCACTTTCTTCAGCCTTATGGACAAAAATTTCTACAACAATGCGCCAACTCCTTTACTTCAAAAGCGGCCATCAGCAAGCCTACCCGTAGATCTTTCTTCTCTGTCTTTTCATTCTGTGGTTTTAGAAAGCCACTACAGGGCCAAGGCGTTCCTAATACCTTTTGATGGGGATTGAATTAATTATCCCCAATAACACAATTGTGCTCAGGCAACGAAAAGAGCAAAGCAATACCCCTTCAAAATCACTCGCGAAAGAAAGGGCGCTTTCAAAAGGGCGAGGGAGAGAAGAGAGAGAGAGATCTCTATCCTAAATCAGCTTTAGAAGCAGCTGGTTTTCCATTAAAAATTATACGGAAGAAGTTTATTAAGGCTTTGTCCCCTCCTAATGTGCACCGACTATGTCAGGTTGGTGGTCTCCTCGCCTTCCTGCTTGTAGCCTCGTGTTTAGCGTCTTTATTATGTCATTTGAGATGCACCAAACAAGGTCACACTTGATCAATTTTATTTATGGGACAACTATGACAATAGGGATAGGCTGCAGTAGCCTGTATTTCACATTAAATTGAACACAGACAACTCAATAAATTACTGACAAAATGTTGAGTGAAGACCACGGGGTAAAATAGCAGCAATACAAAACAACAGCCTAATCTAAATTACATCTGAGGGATTAAATTAGCCATTAAATGGGACATTTGTAATTAATATGGCTATAGAATAGATTTCAAGTTTCACTTTTTTTAAGAGTAGGCCTACTTAGGAACTCCACCTTCATGGATAGGTGTGACCTGCAACGTGCTTCATCTTAAGGCTCACAGTAGCTGAGTGCAGTATTGGCTGTAAAAATGTGTGGATAGACGGTGCAAAGTGAAAAGGCTTGGGAATAGTTGGTGTCGTTATAGCAACAGGATCAGTCACGCTTTTCTCTAAGGGTCATTCAGCACCGAGGCTGCCGGAACACGTTTTTAATTAAAGCGTATAAAAACTTGTTTTGTAGTCATGTCATCATGCGATTGGTTCTCAAAATGGATAATCGGGATCCCCTCTCTTTTGATGCCCCGGCGCACCACCGCGCGGGCCTCCACGGGGAGATGCACAATATCTGAGCCCCCAAACCCTGCACCGCTAACTCGGCTGCAAAAATACAGACCACCGGCCCGAAAGATGGATGTCAGTGGGGCAAGTGAAACAGGCTTCCTACAATAAACATTCGATATTTCTCAGGAGCAGATGCTTTTTGAAACCCAAGCATACAGACGTCCACAAGGAAAGTTTAACTTGTTTAACAAGTAGGATTATCCAACAGAGAAACCTACACAGAGAGACCTCGTGGGATTAAATAGTGGGGGACACCCAGGTTGTGCGATCTCCACGGTTACCAATGGAGGAGAAATCGACAAGCTTGTCTTGGTGTCAAGCATTATCTAAGGGGAGGGCAACTCAGCAGCGTGTCCCGCCTAGCCAACGCCTCCTTTTCTTTCCGCCACAACTTTCAGGGCGAGCAGTGCGCCCATCCAACATATTTCTGAGTACATAATCGATCATGTTCGGGTACACAAGTCACTGGCACTGCCCTCCTCTAGCAAAGGACACTGTGAGGGGGTCAGGACTCGGGAGGGTCAACTCATCAATATGAGAAAAGGAAACGTAAACGATGCAGATATAATTGGTTGGTATACAGTCCTCAGTAAAGGTCATCTGATCTCTTTGGCACTCTCATGTTGGGGAATTATCAACATGCAAAATCGCTAGAGTACCGGCCAGTTGTGGCAAACAGTCCTGAAAAAACTGTCAAATAGTTTAAGGTGGGTAACGGATTTGACAATCGAATAGCTGCAACATATTCAAAGTTATCAAACAAATCAACATTAATATGGTATGCTGAACATGGAGAAATAGATTGTTCTACTTCCTACAAGGCCACTTCTTATTTAGACAGCATAACGCGGTGACTTTTTGCTATGCCTTGCATTTTAATTATTTTGCCTACGAAGAGCACTTTTCCGAAAATTAACACACATGAATGAAGCAATCTTCACTCTTCAATCAAATAAAGCAAATAAATAAATAACCTATCACAATTTTAAAGACGTTTTCTGGCAGGAAGGACCTTGCATTACAGAACGATGGAAATCCATAGTTTTCATTTATTCGGTCTTTTAAGCCGTCTAAAACGGAATATATCCCTCAAATGAAGGAATTAATAGGAATTTGAAAGAACAGCGTAATAACACTTCTCCCAAAAGTATTTTACTGAATTAATATCAGAGGGATGATACAGGACTTCTCCCTTCCGCCTAAAGATCTGTCCCAAATTAGTACATTTTGAGAACTGAACCTTAGATAAATACAGGTAGTCAAACAGACAGTGCTATCTTTAATTTGAAGTTAATAGTCGTCTTCTGACGAAACATATTAGCTAATGAGAGAGTTTAGGAAGCATTAGCCCATAAATCATTCTGTATGAATATCGGGATAGGAATCCCATAACATTAGAATACCTGGCGTTGTTGTGTACATCATTCAGTAGGCCAACAATTAAACAAATGTTAATTGATGTAGAAACGTCTGTATTCATGTAATTTCCATGATTTTATTTTATACCTTAATACATATGTTCTCATTGACATACTGTTGATGGTTAATGGTTTGAAAAAAAATCTAGTGAAACACAAAAGTAATATTCTGACCAAGTCACCCTATCTATGATTACAATGAAGGCTTTAAAATACTGATAGATTTCCATTTCCTTAAAAAAGTCCCTTTTCTGAAGTAAACAGAACACACAATAAAATAAGATAATACAGATATAATATTACTAAGCACCAGTTTTCCTTATAAAAAAAAGACCTCCGCTCTTGACATCTTAAGACCTTAGTTGGTGGTGTCTGAAACCTTCCAATAACAGAGTGTGAGAGAAGCCTGTTTCCCTTGTCCTGATCAGACTCCCACATCAACACAAACAGTGCTGCTAAAAGATCAATACTGTGACTCCAATAAGAAAAAAAGATTTTCAGCAGAAGGTGGAATGGAAGGGAGACAGCCGTAACCCACGGCAGTAACAACCAAGTGGTTAAACATTTACAATTCTACTTTTTTTCCTCTTTCTCTCTCCCCCTCTCTCCCTTTCTCTTTTGGGAGTGGGGTTTGGAATGAGGCTTTTTTTTTTGTGTGTGAGTGCTCCACTTCTAACAACTGTTTGCCCAGTCAAGGCTGTGGCTGTGTTTACTCAGTGCTAAACGCCACTGCCTGGTCACCAGATGTGGCCGCCCGGCCGGTCAGTCGGCGGGTCAGCCCTTGCGCGGAGCCCCCACGAGTCAGATCACTGTCCTCACGCTGCCCGTGCCCACCTTCTTCCTCAACACCTCCACCAGCCGCTCCAACCTGCAGAGAGACAGAGAGAGAGAGAGAGAGAGAGAGAGAGAGAGAGAGAGACAGAGAGGAGAGCGAGAGAGAGGAGAGAGAGTGAGCGAGAGAGAGGAGAGAGAGAGAGAGAGAGCGAGAGAGAGAGATAGAGGAGAGAGAGAGAGAGCGAGAGAGAGAGAGAGAGAGAGGTGGATAAAGGGAAAACCAGGAAAAGTATGAGACAGGGAGAAGAATATGCGCGTTTAAACATAATGGAAAAATTTCAAGGGGAGAGATGGACAGAGATGGAAAAAGATGTAAAAAAAATAAGTGCAAAGTAAGATCCAAGACACAAGTTACACATGTACTTCATCAAGTGGGCAAAACACAGCACCCATACCAAACCTACAGCTCAACCCCTTAAAACATCCTCCCACAGACGGATCCATTTTCTTCATCTGATGGATTGATATACTGTTGGGTTTTAGTCTTACTCAAGAGGAAAAAAGAGGAGAATGTTCCTTGGTTCTTACGCTCTAGATGGACTGGACAAGTGCGTGAGACGGAAAGAAGAGAGAGAGAGAGAGAAAGAGAGAAAGAGAGAGAGAGAGAGAGAGAGAGAGAGAGAGAGAGAAAGAGAGAGGCTGAAAAGATGGGTGGATGGAATTCTTTTTTTTTCTCCCCACTATTTGTCAGGGTGTCAGAGTGCCTGAGTTAAAAAACGGCCGAAAAGCAAACAACGAGACGTTTTCTTGTTGAGAGTTTATAGCTGTGGAGGGCAGGGAGAGCAGAAAAACTTAAAGGGAAAATAATGAGAAAAATAAGGATGAATATTTGTCATACAATATAATAATGTATATATTATGTATGTGTATTATTATGTATACACACACACACACACACACACTCACACATATACATATGTACATATATACATACATATGTACATACACACACACATTTCAGACTTGAAAACTGTAATAGCAAATAAAATAAAACAAAATAAAATAAAATAAAGTGGTTCAAAGGTGATCTGGGGGTGAAACTGTCTTCTGAAGCAATCGGACATTCTCTATTTCAGGGCACGGGCCTTTGTAAAACGAACAAATGCTCGCAGAAGCTGAAAGAACAGCCTTGATTGAATAACTTGCAAAATTGAAAATTCAAGATGCCCAAGACTACCGTCATGACCACTGAGCTTTCAAATTAAATTGAAAATCCCAGTTTGAGTCCTGAAAAAAGCACTGGGATTCCTCCCATAAAGTGAGGATTTCAGGGGCATTAGGAATCATCTTCTACCGCGGTTCCTCCCACACTAGCGAATGTAGCCGCGTATGGAAATCAAAATCTTCCCACAGACAACCTCATTTTCTCTGAAGACTCTGCTTCGCTGTCACTGAATAACAATACACTGAGAAGTAAGCCTGTTTACTATGCAGTGTATCCAAACACTCTCGGTTATTCTAATAATTTAGCTTCCTGGTCGCCGAGGAATTCACTTCTTTAAACTGTTTTTTGATAAGGTGCATGCCAAAAACTACACTAGAGCACTAGGAGAAGAGAACCATTAAGGGTCAGTTACACAGGCATATTATTTTTTTATCTTTTAGTATTGTGATGTGGTAATTAATGTGGCAATTTACGGTGTTGTACAAATAGCGTTATAAGACTATATCTTATCAATATATCCTTGTGTTTGGATAAAAAAAAAAAAAAAAAAACCTGACCATGAAATGATATGTATTAAAACATTTAAAAAAAAATGCACATTTGTCTTCATTTATCATACTTTATCCTAAATCTTAGCTATTGAGTGTTTAGGAGAACAAGTGGACGTTTGTATTTGAAGTGGAGACAGCACAAAAGCGACTGAACATCCTACAGCACAAACATGCCGTTGGTTCATCAGCCGGAGCGTCCCTTGGCTACGGCGGGGCATCTGGGAGCGTTCTGACCCCAGTCTCCACCTGTTTTTCTGCTCTCCGAGATCCGTGCCAGCCAACGCTGCCATATGTGTTTCACAGCGTCTGAGCTCCCTCAGAACCAGGGTGTGTTTGTGTGTCTAACAGTGTGTTTTTCTACACACACACACACACACACACACACACACACACACACACACACACACACACACACACACACACACACACACACACACACACACACACACACACACACACACACACACACACACACAGAGCTAGAGTCTGTGTAACTTCAGCTTGTAGTGGAAAGGGAATGAGTGTGAACACTATGTATAGAAGAGAAGTTTGAGAGAGAGAGAGAGAGAGAGAGAACAAGTGTATGTTTGTGTGTGAGAAAGAGAGCAAATATGTGTGTGTGTGTGTGTGTGTAAGAGAGAGAGAGAGAGAGAGAGAGAGTGAGTGAGTGAGGGAGAGGGAAAGGGAGACTCAGACAGAAAGGAAACGAAAAAGGGAAAAACAAGAAGAGAGGAAGCCTAAAAAGGTACACTAATATTTAGAAAAGGTCATTGTCACTACACTCAGGGCCAAGCACATAGACCACAGACATCCCCTGGACACACACACATGCGTGCGGACACAAACACACCCATGCGTACGGACACACACACGCGCGCGCGCGCGGACACACACACACACGCGCGCGCGCAGACACAAACACCACACACATGCGCGCAGACACAAACACCACACACACTCGCACACTTGCTCTGCTTGCTTTACAGAAACATATACACAAACACCTTGTCCCACTCGTGTGCCAGAGAAGGTTTTTTCTTCTTCTTCCTCGTCTTCACCCCGGCATTTTAAATATATTTATCAGCCCCTCTGTCACGTTTACACAATTAGCGGGTGTGAGTCGGACCAGCGGGGACGTCTAAGGTGGACCGGTGTGCAGAGGGGATTTGGAGAGAGGATGTGTTTGCCCAGGGTGGCTGGTAAACCCAAGCATACACGCAAGGGAGGAGCCGGCAAAAGTATAAATCCTGATTAAGAATTCACAGTGTCGCAAAACCAACAATTATAGCTGGAAGGAGGCAGAGTAAACAAGCGACCCTTGCATAATTTTTTTCTAAACAGCCGCATGTTGGGGCAGTTTTTCTTTTTTTTTTTAGGGGTGGGGGTGTGTGTGTGTGGCAGTGCAGGAGTGAGGGTGATGTGGGGGTTGTTTTCTATAGAGTGAGAGGACATTTTGGTGTTTCACGAAACCCATACTTTTTTGGCTGTTGGGATTGGGTAGTTGTTAGGAAGCGCAGACAAAAGATGCCTCCCATCTCATTTTTTGCTGGACTCGTCTTTTCTTATTTTTTCTTCTTCTTGTTTTTATTTGGTCAGTCAAACGGCCACTGGTCTTACAATACTTTTGGCAGGGCGCAATGAGTCGCCATGCACAAACAAGCAAATGCCAACACAAGTTTAAAAAAAAAGAAAGAAAGAAAGAAAGAAAGAAAGAAAGAAAGAAGCCCCAAACAGAAGTAAAGGCACCGAGGGGCCGACGGGCCAGAACCTGGCGGGCCTACACGAGTGCCAGAGACACTGAGGCACGGTGGGAGGCGGCAGTCGGCCTCAGGCCGTCAACACGCTGCCCGCCTGAGCTTTCCCCAACCCCTGCCTCCCTCCCCGAATGAAAAGGCCTCTTTGTGTGGCTGCTCTCACGGCCAAGTTTGATTCAGAGGGCCATTAGACATTCAGCCGACCCCTCCTCTACTTCTCTCCCTCTCTCCATCCATCTCTCCAGCCTTCCCCCTGGTTTCTTCTACCTTCCTCTCTCCTTCTCTCCGTCAATGGGGAGCTGCGTGGTCCGGCACTCAGGTGCCACATTCTGGGCCGCCTCTCGGCTTCCTCCAGGGGGGGGCGCAGGGGGGGTGCCCGCCTCACCCCTGCATTTTTCGCACTCCACTGCGACGGGGCTCCACGTCAGAGTGGCTTCCCACAGCAACCCCCACCCCATCGCCACCAGCCCCACCCCACCCCCCACACACACACACACACACACACACACACACACACACACACACACAGTCCCAGGGCCTGGCTGCTGAGGCCATCCATCTGGGTGTCACCTAACGGTCAGGTGCGAGAGCCTCAGATCCCCACTGCCCGCCCTGCACTCACTGATGCGCTCAAGACAGTGTCTCACACAGGCACACACAAATGTACCCACACGTGCAGGCAGACTCATATGTACATGAGGCAACACACACTGGTACACACACACACACACACACATGCAGGAACATACATGAACATGAATGATACATGGCAGCACACACACACACACACACACACACACACACACACACACACACACACACACACACACACACACACACACACACACACAGACACAGACACAGGTATACAGACACAAGTTTTTATACACAAGTGCGCATAAAAAGACGTGTCCCTACACACACAAACACACACACAGACTACACATTCACTGGTCCTCATGTACAAATTTTAACTTGTGTAAATACAAATACATACATTTGTATTGACAGTCCCACACGCTCACACACACTAAAGACTCCCTCAAACCTCAACACGAGGCCTCTTTCTGGGGAAAAAAAAGTCTGGGAAAACGAAAGTCCTGGGGCACTGGCCCACTCCTGCTCCCTCAGTAGCCTGACATGGTCAATATTAGAAACTATTAGGCTTCCTGGCACCGAATCAGGCCATGGTGCCATAAATTACACAAGAATTCTCAGAACACGGAGCACTGTGGCGTCCTCCAATCCTGTAGCACTCGCTACTTTCTCCATCTGAAAAAACAGTGTGCTCAAAAAGCATGCAGTATATTTAGATCTTTTCATACGGGTAATGTTGTACATTGTCTATGTAAATGCATGTGTAAATGCATGTGCGTCTCTGGGTGGACTTTGGTTCATGTATCCATTTTGGTCAATGAATGTAACAAGCAAACAAACAAACACACACACACACACACACACACATACACACACGGAGCAAACTCATCCCGCTGCAAAAGAAAAAAAACAACTAGGTCTAGATCTATTGGCATAGGAATGCTCTTGCCTTGTGGTGCAAAATAACCAAGAAAATGTTTCCAATCCCAAATGTCCCTGAACAAGCTTGTGTTAATGTTTTATGTCTACAGAGTCTCTGTAATGTGTCGCCTCCAAAATAACCCAACAATGTTATTAAATTAATCCAAGTTGTAACATTATGGAATCAAACCTCCTTTTTATAAATACCCCCCCCCCCCGGGAGGTGATCAGCTGAGACCCCCCCCTCAGACAGAGAGGCTGGGGGCACCGGTGATCTCCGTCATCAGGCCTCTCATGACCCCTCCAGCCCAATCTAAGCCCCTCAAGACGGCTCGTTTAAATACAATACCCACAGTTCCCTCTGTCCTTTCCTTTCAGAACCCTCTTCTGGGGTGCTAGCAGTCTACCAGTGGAGGGGAAAGGAGATGGTGTGTGTGTGTGTGTGTGTGTGTGTGTGTGTGTGTGTGTGTGTGTGTGTGTGTGTGTGTGTGTGAGAGAGAGTGTGTGTGTGTGTGTGTGTGTGTGTGTGTGTATGTGTGTGGGGTTGGTGATGGGGAAGGGGTGGTTCGGGGGGTGTCTTCCCAGGATTCTGAGTTCTCCCTCTCTCGTTCCTGCCCCCCCCCCCCCCCCTCCCCATTAAACCCATCCCCCTGTTAATTCATCGTGCAAATAGATGAGTGGGGTGAGAACTGTTTGCTTTGCATGGGGAGCCCCTGTGTGTGTGGGAGAGAGGAGTTGAGAGAGGAGGCGCGAGAGAGAGGTTGAGCGAGAGAGAGAGAGAGAGAGAGAGAGAGGATGGGAGGGCCTCACACACACACATGTGTGTGTGTGAACACACACACCACACACACACACACGCACACACGCACACACACACATATACATGCCCCCACACACACCACACACACACACACACACACACACACACACGCACACACACACACACATACATGCCCCCACACACACATACAGCTACTGCAACATGCTCTTGAGGCTGCGAATGTGCGTTGGTACGTGGCTATTAAAGGGCACGGGGGCGTGAGATTATGGTCTTCAGTTTGGCACTCAGAACTCTACAGTTGCTGTTAAAGGTTAGCAACATTACCTCATAGCACCTACAACAGTTCACAACCATGAAACCAATCTGGCCCAGGCCTGGCTGTGGTACTCACTTCTGAACTTTCTCGCTGGCCTCTCGCTCTGACTCCTGGGACCGCCGGAACTGGGCCTGGAGGTTCTGGTGCTCGCTGGCCAGCAGCTGCAGACGGGGCAGGAGGGCCTGGTTCTGGCTGTGGGTCTGGTCCTCCTTGGCGTCGGTGGCCAAAGGTGACGCTGGCGTGGGGGTGCCCTGTTCCTTCACGGCGGTCTCCTCGGCCTGCACGGGGTGCTGACTGTAAAAGGAGTTAAATGAACGTGTTAATTTAATGGTTTGAAATCGCATTAAAAACACATTACATTAAATCATATGGCCGATATTCCAAAAGAAAAATGACACACCTCTCCAAAACATTCTTGACCACACAGAAACCACAGAGGTACATTTACTTACAATGCTAATCTGTCATGGCCGTGACGGCTAATCTTTACAGGTTTTAGACTGTGTGCAAAAAGCGTACCAACTATTCCACTGTTGTTACCAAATGACACCATGAGAGAATGCTTTATTCAGCTGCTGCTCAGGGTCCACCACACAAACTGATGAATGTCAGCGTAGCTGCCAACAAAACCCACTGCACTATTTGAACTACAACAGCCACATGCCAGCAGCTGATGATTGACAGCCCTCATCACAGTCTGTGGCACCTACGCCAAGGCTCCTCCTGCTCCTCCTCTCGGTCCACTCTTCTCCTCTTCAGTCCTGCCACTCGGAAAATGCCAACGGACAAATTTACCACGCACACACACAGAAACAGACAGAGACAGAGACAGAGACAGAGACAGAGACAGAGACACAGACACACATAGACACACACACACACACACACACGCTGTCCGCCTCTCCGACGTTAGGAGACATCAGCCTGCAATCACACACACACACACACACACACAAACACACACACACACTGTCCCCCTCCCCGACGTTAGGAGACATCAGCCTGCAATCACACACACACACACACGCTGTCCCCCTCCCCGACATTAGGAGACATCAGCCTGCAATCGCCGACCCGGTGCGCGTGCTCATGTTTCATATTCAAGCTAAAATGTTTCCAAAGGGGAAGACACTGTCTGCTAATAACACTGCAGCAGAATGTCAAGAGGAATGCATTAGCACGCTGCCAGGCTAGCACATAGTCATTACACGCACACACACACACACACACACACACACACACACACACACACACACACACACACACACACGCACACACGCATACACACGCATACACACACACACACACACGCACATCACACACACACACACACAGTCATCACACACACACACACACACACAGGTGAATGTCACACAGATGTGTCTCAATGAGATGCGAAGGATTTAACAGAGGATTTAACAGAAAGAGAATGAAATGCTAAAAAAACAAAAGACAGACAGAAAGAAGGAAGGAAAGAAAGGAAGACTTTTAAAAAGGGGAGACAAGATAAACATCTGAGCAACAAACTTAATCTCTTTTGGTTTATCAAGATGTGTTGTGATTTTAATTTAGGTTAAGGAAGAAAACGAATGTGGACTATTTTCACAGGCAGACAGAGCCCAAAACAAACCGACCTCATGTTGCTCCTCGTGTCCTTGGATATATACACAAATAAACAAAAAATAACCTTCCTCCATTGCTATGGGTTTGCATGTATGTGCTGTCAAATGACAGTGGTCACCAAATATTCTATTCTTAAAACACACGCTCATACCCCTCCTTACCCCCCAACACACACAGAAAAATACCTGTTTATTTTAATGTGCAGTTAGTGGGTAAATGGTGGTCAGACTTTACCATTCACAGAAAGGCTGGAATGACAAATGTCTGGCAGTTTAATGAAACTCCCCCCACCCACCGCTCTGAAGAGAAGCCGGCTAGCTCTACAGACTCTCATCAAATACTCACAACCACACCTGTCTGGCAGGTTCCGGGGCAGGTGGAGACCTTCAAATATGAGACCGGCGCAACCGCATGGCAGAGGCGGAGAGCCGCTCGCAGACACAATACCCTGAGCAATGGGCCTTGCCTGAACAACACCACCAATAATACCTCTCCGTACTCCCCCCCCCGCCCTCTCGAGGGCCATACAAGCACAGTCCAATGCCTGACAGATGGAGCCTGATGGATGGATGGTCACCAGTCTTTGTCTGCCGAGTGGAGCCAGGCAGTGTGCATATTGCCTTAAACTCATATTCGTCACTCTGGCCTCTTGTCCCTGGTTTAATTAGTTTCAGAGAGACGTCAGGCTCCAGACCCCTCTCTCCCCCCCCCCTTTCTGCCTATGCACTCATGTATTTCCCTCCTCCTCTAAAAGTGGAAGGTAATCAATTGTGATGTGATATCGATAGCCAAGCGAGAGATGTAAACTTGTGTGTTTTGTTTAATTAAATGCAAACACACTGGGTGCGAAGGTCCGGTGGCAGTGACAAACAAGGGCATAAGCACGTCGCCTTGCCATGGATTATTTTATCTACTACCCCCCCCCCCCCCCCCCCCCCGAATCCATCTCTTAAATACGCCCCCTAAACATAGTCACGGGGGCCGATGAGGAGGTTTCAGTGACTGCGAGGTCTGTGCTTGTGTTTAATTATGTTTTCAACGGTCACACAGATTCTTCAGCAGTAAACTACATTAAAAAAAATTCACTGATTGCTTTTCTGCATTTTCTGCTTTCTGCAGACTAAGTCTTTCAGATGTAGTGTGCTATCTGAGTTCTCTTGCATAAGTCTGACCCTCTTACTTTGTGTACAAACTGCCCCAGTTTCTGAGAGAGAGAGAGAGAGAGAGAGAGAGAGAGAGAACACACAAAACACTAAAGGAAATGAGGAAATGAGTGAGAGAGACAGGAATATGGGTAGATTGATATATAGATACTATTGAAAGACATATGGATGGAGATATGTACATTGACAGATAGAGATAGATAGGGGGAGGGAGGGAGAGAGAGAGAGAGCGAGAGAGAGAACAAGAAAGAAACGAAGAGAGATAAAAAAAACTGTAAAGCAAGTGTGGGCATTGGAGTTAACCATTAACCGACATAATAAGATAGCTAATCAAGGGCACTATTTCCCAGCGTACCTGGCCTCAGATTCTGTGAAGGGCTTAATGGTTAACCTGAGCAGGGCGTGCTATCGTGGAGGAAATGTAAAATAACCTTTTAATAGAGACTTATCAGAGGCCCTCTCAGCAAACAGTGAGGTCAAGACGAGGGGGTTGCCATTCCAATCACCCACACACACACACACACACACACACATCTCCACAGCAACCTTTTAGTGGGTGAGTAAACAAGACGACCACGCCTCAACCTGAGCGTTCCTTACACAAATCAATCACTCTGACTTGAGGCTGACAGCTTTGAGACTTTCCCTCCCTCCTTCCTTCCTTTTCTGTAATTCACTCCATCTTTCTCTCCTCTTCCTCTTTCCATCCGTTCCTGCATCAATGTCCGGGCGTGCTGCTTACCTGTCTGCATGGTGTCGCAGCACAGAAACCAATTTAGGCCAGGGAGGGGAGTAGGGGATGGAATTGGGACTGGGGGGGGGGGGGGGTAAGGGTGTGTGTGTGTGTGTGTGTGTGTGTGTGTGTGTGTGTGTGTGTTGCCAGAAACCTGCCGTGTGTTTTGAATTGGCCCCTCCATTCTGCTCCTCGCTGTTCTCTGAATCTGGCTTGCTGTGTGGGTTTGCAGACAATCCGCCAAATGTATTTTGCAGCACAGATTGCAAGGCCGAGGCTGAGACTGATCGGGCCGTTAACTCTGGCTGATTGGTGGCCGGCAGGCTGTTTGGCGGCAGTGGTGGTGGTGTGTGTGTGTGTGTGTGTCTGTGTGTGTGTCTCTGTGTGTGTGTGTGTGTGTGTCTGTGTGTGTGTGTGTGTCTGTGTGTGTGTGTGTGTGTGTGTGTGTGTGTGTGTCTCTGTGTGTGTGTGTGTGTGTGTGTTTGTATGGGTGTTGCTCAGTGTAACAAGGCTGCCACATTTTACTGTGACTGGATGCCAGGTGTCACGACACTGCTTCCTGGTCACCTGACTTTATCTAGGCAAACAAACCCTCTAATAGCCATATCTCATCCATTACCCCAGTTCCAATGTCGTTGCTAAGGGAGATTATCTATCAGCACATTTTCAAATGCCTTGCCAGCCTAGGGCATAGACATTTGAAAGGACATAAACAAATAATAGGGTTATTTGAAAACACAAAGTAAAAGTGTCTGAAGGTTTCAATTTAGAGGGTAAGGTCAATTTTTTTATTTAATTTTAGGTCAATATTTTTATCTTTTTATCTTAAAACACTTAAATACAACCAACTGATTCCTGAACTGGCAAAAATAAAACTACAGCCAGAAAGCGACTAAGTCCCATCTCTGAAGTAGGAAAAGAAAGTTCTCTGTAAACCCTTCAGCTGAGCACCATTACCTGAATGGCAGCCGGGCCTAATGTCCCCTAATGATTATTGAATTTCAGGTGTTAAGTGTGAGGCCAGGCGTGATAATGATGGGGGGGGGGGGTGTGTGAGGGGCGAAGGGGGGGAACGGGGCTCTCCCAGGGGAGGGTGGTCGAGACCGAGGCTGGGCCTGAGCAGTGAGGGGTGTGAAAGGTGGTGTTAATGCATGGCCTGCCTGTCTCTGTGGCTGCATGGCTCTCCCCTGCCGTTTAGCTCCACGCCTGGCTCCCGGTCAAACAAAGCACCGTTTGCTCCTGCGCCACGGCCCTCGGGCCAAGCCCAACTCATTAAAACAGCCAGTCGACAGACATAGAAAGTTCTAGAACGTTTATTCATTTTTTAAATTTTTTTTGTCTCGAGATTTGCTATTTTAAGTCACCGGGGTGCCTGTCTACGTGCGGCGTGAGGGAATCTGAAAGGGATCGGTCCAGTTTCTCAGACCTTTTCTCTCCCCCCCCCCTCCTCCTCCCCTCCTCTTTACTTCTCATACTCTCTGTCTTTTTTCTGTCTTTCTCTGTCTTTCTTGCTCGCTCTCATGTCTGTTGCGTCTCTTTCATCTGACTGAGCCTGTCTGTTATCCTGAGGACACAATGCAGAATGGGTGGGGGGGGGGGGGGGGGTTGGAATCCTCAGAGCAAACAGACAGAGGCATCTTCTGAGCTTTGTTAGGGCTGGAAGGATTCTCCATCTGAAGGTCCAGCTCCACAGGCGTCCTGATAGTCACCCCGGCTGGGCATCCCACAATGCAAATGTATGTATGTGTGTGTGTGTGTGTGTGTGTGTGTGTGTGTGTGTGTGTGTGTGGGCGAATACAATGTCTGTCTTCACACTACGTTTTGGGGTTTTGGGGTGCATGGTAGCGGTGGTGATGGTGAGAGATTCCCAACCCCCCGATTCTCAAACATGGGATCCTTATGTGTGTGTGTGTGTGTGAGAGAGAGAGAGAGGGAGAGAGAGGGAGAGGGAGAGGGAGAGGGAGAGGGTGTGTGTGGTGTGTGTTTCCAGGACACCAACAGTCAAACAGACAACAGAAGATAAGTAGATAGATATGACTGGGAGAAAGCCTTTCGAAAGCAAGAAGGATATGGGTCCATCTCAAACCGGATCCACACTACCAAACTAGAATGGCTAGTTTCTGTGCCAACCGTATTTGCACAATCTAATCCATCAACCTGCAGTTTGTGGTAAGAGAGGCCAAACACTATTTGTATCCAACATGGGCAAAGAGGTAGCAGCTATGGATACTAATGCCAATGTTTAGAAATGGGTAAAAGTCTGATGTACTTAATTGGCAATCTGTGACTTTCATCAACGAAGGCCAAAATATCCAACCACAAATGCTACGGTTGCAACAAAGCAATAACGTCACCACACTTCCTGAAATAATGCTGAATCGTGGCCCTGAAGAACACATTGAGAGCTATAGTGGCAGCTCTCTTACTCTACATTGCATTTCATTTCTTACTAATACATATTTATGACAGTGTCATTATTGTCTCCCCAGCCAATCCCCTCAACCCATTTCTGACGGTGCCTATTTCTGTCCTCTAAAACCAGTGCAAATAAAAGTGGGAAAAAGTCGTTTTTAGAAGTTAATATGATCTTGGTGCGAGGTGGACTGGTGGGTCGCGACTCGCGAGGCACGTTGAATGTTTGGCGGTTTTAATAAGAGGCCGTGTAATGACGAGAGGAAAGGAGGAAGAGGAGGAGGAGGAGGAGCAGCAGGGCACTGTTATTAAGAAAGTTAAAGTGGAGCGGCAGAGGGAGGGCTGGGCTCCGAGAGCGAGGAACCACGTGAGTGGGGAGAGAGTCAGGAGCACAGGCTGCACTGCTGTTTAACCGACTGGTTCATTTAGCCATGATTGATAGACAGGGTCCACGTTTATGCTGGGGGCAGTTGTACAAACAAGGTTGTAGTATCACATAACTTAACGCCATTGTCTCCCACGAAACCTTCCACCCCCTCCACCCACCAAAAATAAAACCCTTCAAATGTATGTGGTTTCACTGAGTTCTGTGGTTTAATCAGTTCTTCTTTTTGTGTGCGAGTGCACTTTCCAAAGTATTTGTGTTTGTATTTGTGGTGTTTGCGCGTGTATGCATACATTCAGTTAATTGTGTTGTGTGTGAGGATTAAAGTTTAAGTTTGTGGTTTGCAGGTCATGTGTATGTGTTCGTACACATACTCGTGTGAGTATATTTGTACGTGTGTGTGTGTTTAGCGGTGCTGCCTGTGTGTGTACATTCACTTTGTCAAGTCGTGTGTGGGTGTGTCTGAGCATGTGTATCTTGGGGGTCTGTGTGTGTGTGTGTGTGTCTCTGTGTGTCTCTGTGTGTGTGTGTGTGTGTGTGTGTGTGTGTGTGTGTGTGTGTGTGTGTGTGTGTGTGTGTGTGTGTGTGTGTGTGTGAACTTGCCCTTTCAGGAGGGTGGGAGTTTGGCTATGCTTGCAGGGTTTTAGAAAGAACACTGACAGTGTAAATTTGTGAGCTTGCATGACTGTCTGTGTGTGTGTGTGTGCGTGTGTGTGTGTGAGTGTGCGTGTATGTGGATAATAGTCTAGGTGTAGAAAGAATATGTGTAGTATTAATGTGTGAGAATATGCATATTTATGTGTATCAGTTTGTGTTTTTTGTCCTGCTAATAAGACTCTGTGTCTGTGTGTGTGTGTGTGTGTGTGTATGTGTCTTTATATATAAAATCCTAGTGGTATATTAAGGTATTGACTGTATGTGTTATTTTTGTGTGTGCATGAACATGTGAGGTTTGTCGTGAGACGTTCGTGTTTTGCATAAATAGATCAGTATCCATGTGAATGTGTGCATGCACGTGTTCGTGTGTGTGTGTGTGTGTGTGTGTGTGTGTGTGTGTGGTGTGTTCACCTATGGAAGAGGCGTAGTGTCTGCAGTTCCTCTTCCAACTTCTGGCAGAGTTCCAGGGCTTTATCTCTGTCTCTCTGAGTCCCCTCCAACTCCTCCTGGAGACACACACACACACAAACACACACAAACACACACACACACACACACACACACACAGACACACAGACACACAGACACACAAACAAGCCATTTCAGTGGCAAGAAAACAAGTGTGGAAAAACAGATTTGTGGCTTACGTTTTGCACAGCTGACTGACTGGTTTCTCCTGCCTTTGCTTAATGTAGCCAGTCCATCACAGGCAAAAAAACAAACAAACAAAGACACCACAACAGACATAGTGTATTTCAAGTGTTTTGCTAAGCTATGCTTCTACATTGAACAGTTCACTGAAAATACTGCTAGATGAGTCTGCATTCTAAATATCAAACCAAACTTAAACGGATTATATACTCCTCGCAAAAGACCATAATATCACATAAAGCCATAACCTGTAATTGCACTTAATGGCCATCATACAATATATACAGATTAGTTTATGCCATAAACTCTCCGCTATCAGCATGATCAACCATAACCACATAGCCACCCTTTATGACTGGATACAGCCCTGGATATAGCCCTGGATATAGCCCTCTCTCCAACGCCACCTCTTATCCTCGCGGTCCCACACAAGCCATCCTTCTCCACCAACACCACACACACACACACACACACACACACACCACCGCTAACACGCCAGCCACAATGGGGTGAAAAACCACACAAAGATCAGAAGGCCGTGGAGCTGTGGCCATTGTGTCTACACTCAGCACCTAGTGAAGAGGACGAGGAGGAGGAGAAGGAGGAGGAGGAGGAGGGGAGAGAAGGAGTGAGAGAGACAAAGAGGGAGAGATGAAGGGAGAGAAGGAGACAGAGCTAAGGAGAGAAAAAGAGAGAGAGAGAGAGAGGGAGAGGGATAAAAGAGAGCAAGCTTTGGTGTACTTCATGCCAGAGAGGGCTTGGTAAACACTGTCCTAGCAGATTCTGTCTCTCTTCCTCTTCAGTTAAACCTGGGACACACACACACACACTTTCTCTCTATCTCACACACACACCTTTCTAATGAAAGGTAATGAGCAGCCGTTGAAACAGATGTATTGATCGTTCCGGTCTCTCAACAGCTGGGAGAGGGAGCAGAGAAACAGTGAAGGCCGTCTAAACAAACGGCGAGTCTGCCCCTACTGTAAATGCCTGCAATCTACAGCCTACATGATAAGAGACAGAGGGAGAGGAACACACAAAGATTCTCAATTGTTATTCTCACATACACACGCACACAAACGGACACACACATGCACACACACACAGTGAAAGAGACACAGAAAGACAGGATAAAGGAAAAAGAAACAAGGGAAATAAAATACAGTGTCAAGACAGAGCATCATGAGCATTTCATGATAGAAGCATGATTTTCTTTACATACCAGTTTGAGTAGTTTATGTGTGTGTGTGTGTGTGTGTGTGTGTGTGTGTGTGTGTGTGTGCAGTATTTAACGTGAGTGTGAGAGGTATAGAGAACGTGTTGACTGTAAGGTCCGGCCATCTAATAGCCAGCTCTTTCATTACCCTGATGAATGGGCTGCATCCGTGGCTTATCAGACAGCACTGGGTGGAGGCCGCCAAACTAAGCCACACTTGTGATAACAGCGCACACACACACACACACACACACACACACACACACACACACACACGGCAGGTAACAATCCCTCTCCTCACCATTCGACAGCCCTGTGGTCACTCGGGTAACCAGCCAATACACCGGTCAACAAGTCCCAGTCATTTCCTCATGGCAACTGCAGACGCACCTGACACACTTTTGGCGAACACATATTCAAACTGGTCTACTGTTGTAGTGTGGTGAGGTTGCGTATGTCTGGTCAGTAGAAAAAAAACAGTGACACTTTCTATCTAGAATGTTCTTCTGATGACAACTAAAGATATTGTGTATATTGCACAAGAAATCATTTCAATTCAATCATTTCATTAAATAATATTTCAGGCATTATCTGTGCTTCGGAGCAACAGTTAATAAATCACCCCGAATCCCACGAGTGTCAGAATGTCATGGCTTTATCTCACTTTCAATTCCACAAAAGTCTATGTTAGAGAACATTGGGACAAAAAGAAGAAAGAAAGAAAGAACAGCCTTTTGGGGGGAGAGTAACTGCCTAACTGTCTGCCTCAGTTTGGACACGTTCATTCCTAGTGCACCCTCCATGCTGGCTGCACTGTTTGGGATGAGGGAGATGAGAGCCCTGAGCTGCCACCCCTGGGCCCTCTGCCTGGAGGGAGAGAGAGAGACAGCACAGCCCCTGGGGGACTAGCCTCATCAGGACCTTTGGCCCTAAGTACATGCAGCCACCCTGCGCGCGGGGGCCTGAAAATCATTCTAATTACTGGTGCGCGGGTCTTGCAAGTCAAAGAGCACATCAAAAAGAGGCTAACCTCTTAAGTCAATATGTGCTTTTCTCCAGCCGCGAAACTTCAAAGCCCCCCGTGCCTTTTAATCATATGTATTTC